>NC_072011.1:3865818-4108318 GCF_027791375.1 Indicator indicator | reverse complement strand
AGGTAGCCTTGGGTCTCATAACTATTTAAAAACTATTCCTTAGGAGTCCGAGTTAAGGTTTTAGGAGCAGTGTGTGTCATGGCAGGGGAGTGACAGGGGCTCTCATGTTTCCCAGCAGAAAACTGCAGTTCATGGGGCAAAAGGACCACTTGTTACATATGGGAGTCATAGAAACACAGCATCATAGAATCATAGAATCATGGAATCATACAATCATACAATCATAGAAGCATAGAATCAAAAAACATAGCATCACAGAATCATGGAACCACAGAATCAGTCAGGGTTGGAAGGGACCACAAGGATCATCCAGTTCCAACCCCCCTGCCATGGGCAGGGACACCTCACACTAGAGCAGGCTGGCCAGAGCCTCATCCAGCCTGGCTGCAAACACCTCCAGGGATGGAGCCTCAACCACCTCCCTGGACAACCCATTCCAGGCTCTCACCACTTTCATGGGGAAGAACTTCTTCCTCATGTCCAGCCTGAATCTCCCCACTTCCAGCTTTATTCCATCCCCCCCAGTCCTATCACTACCTGACACCCTCAAAAGTCCCTCCCCATCTTTCTTGTAGCCCCCTTCAGATACTGGAAGGCCACAAGAAGGTCTCCTCAGAGCCTTCTCTTCTCCAGACTGAACAACCCCAACTCTCTCAGTCTGTCCTCATAACAGAGCAGCTCCAGCCCTCTGCTCATCCTGGTGGCCCTTCTCTGAACGCCTTCCAGCACCTCCAGATCCCTCTTGTAACAGGCTCCAGAACTGGACGCAGTACTCCAGGTGGGGTCTCACCAGAGCAGTGCAGAGGAGGGGAATCACCTCCCTTGACCTGCTGGCCACACTTCTCCTGATGCAGCCCAGGCTCTGGTTGACTTTCTGGGCTGCAAGTGCTCACTGCTGGCTCCTGTTGAGCTTCTCATCCACCAGCACCCCCAAGTCCCTCTTCTCAGGGCTGCTCTCCAGCCAGTCACTGCCCAGCCTGGATTTGTGCTTGGGATTGCCTCAACCCAGCTGCAGGACCCTGCACTTGGTCTTGTTGAACCTCCTGAGGTTGGCTTGTGCCCACCTCTCCAGCCTGTCCAGGTCCCTCTGGATGGATCCCTTCCCTCCAGCCTGTCTGCTGCACCACACAGCTTGGTGTCATCAGCAAACTTGCTGAGGGTGCACTCAATGCCTCTGTCCATGGCACCAGCAAAGATGTTGAACAAGACTGGTCCCAGGACTGAGCCCTGAGGGACTCCACTTGTCCCTGGCCTCCACTGGGACATGGAGCCATTGACAGCCACTCTTTGGGTGGAGCCACCAAGCCAGTTCTTTATCCATCTCATGATCCACCCATCAAACCCATGTGTCACCAGCTTGGAGACCAGGATGTGGTGTGGGACAGTGTGGAAGGCTTTGCTCAGGTCCAGGTCAATGACATCAGTTGCTCTCCCCTCATCTATTAATGTTGTGACCTTGTCATAGAAGGCCACCAGGTTTGTCAGGCAGGATTTGCCCTTGGTAAACCCATGCTGACTGTACCCAATCACCTCTTCACTATTCTTCTGTCTCAGTAGTAAATAAAAATAAACACACACTTCACCTTGCTGTGGGGATCCCAGGAAATGAATTAAAGGCAAGCTCTGCAGCTGATGAATCCCCTGCCCATGCCCAAGACAAAGTGAGTGGGAAATTAATTTGCAGTTACTTCTTTCAGAAGTGATCAAAGGAGTAATTCAATTAAGCAGACAAATAGCAATGACAACACCTCCCCCCCACCCAGAAGCCCAGACCTGTCTTGATCATAGAGCCAAGGCTGATAATGCATGAGCTGTAGGAAAATTGATTAGGCTGCTGACTGGGAGGAAATAGTTTCTTTCTTTTTGTTGTTGCTCTTATATTGACCAGATCCTCTGAGTCTATTAATTGCTTAAAGCTGTGCTTGGGTAGCATTTAGAGCACCATGAGACCTATTTGAGAAACAACCTCAGTGAAGCCATGGAGGCAGCACGTGTAGAGCTAAATGAGGCAGGAGCCAGAGCTCCACAAATGGGCTACATTTCTTCTATCACCAGTCAGGTGGCATTCATGAACTACTGCTCAGAGTGAAACTCAAGCAGGAAGCCCAAGGAGGTGGGCAGGGGAAGAAGTGTTCTTTCTAGGCATATTCATCTCCCCTCCATGGCAGGGGGGTTGGAACTAGATGATCCTTGTTGTCCCTTCCAACCCTGATGGATTCTATGATTCTATGATCTCACAGCCTAGAGGCAGGAGGGCAGCAGCACAGAGCTGTCTGTTTCAGCTGGCTTGAAGACACATCCAGGAGAGTTTCCTCTACTTTTCGTTCAGGAATGACTCTGGTTTGATCCTCTGCTTTCATTTCCTCATATCTCCTAACCACCACTGAACACAGAATTATAGAAGAGCCTGGTGGGGATAGACCTTAAGGTCACTGAGTCCAAACATAATCCAACATCTCCCTGTTAGACAAAACTGTTAGACCATGTCCCTAAAATGCTCCTCTACAGGATCAGAGTACATTAGAGGTTGGAAGGGACCTCCAGAGATCATCAGGTCCAACCCCCCTGCCAGAGCAGCATCACCCAGGGGAGTCTGCACAGGAATGCATCCAGGTGGGGTTGGAAAGTCTCCAGAGAAGGAGACTCCACAACCCCCCTGGGCAGCCTGTTCCAGGGCTCTGTCACCCTCACTCCAAAGAAGTTTCTCCTCATGTTGAGATGAAATCTTCTATGTTCAAGTTTGAACCCATTGTTCCTTGTCTTATCAGTGTGCACCACCCAAAAGAGCCTGGCCCCCTCCACTTGACCCCCACCCCTCAGCTATTGAGAGACATTGATCAGATCCCATCTCAGCCTTCTCTTCTCCACACTAAACAGCCCCAGGGCTCTCAGGCTCTCTTCACAGGGGAGATGCTCAAGTCCCCTAAGCATCCTTCTGGCTCTCTGTTGGATTCTCTCCAGCAGGTCTCTGTCTCTCTTGAACCTGGGAGCCCCAAACTGGACACAGGATTAAAGGTGTGGTCTCAGCAGGGCAGAGTAGAGAGGTAGAAGAACTTCCCTAGCCCTGCTGGAGGGTTTAGGTTTAGGGGTGAACCTTGTAGAGTAGGGTTCTGGGTTGCACTTGGTGACCCTGAGGGTCTTTTCCAACCTGAATGTTTCTGTGATTCTGTGACAAGTCTCCAGGGCTGCAGGAATGAAGGTGTCACTGCCTTTCAGCAGTGCTTCTTGCAGGCTTTGGAAATCCCAGCCTGCTGGCCTTCATGAATTCAGCATCTGAGCACCTAACTGTCTTTCACAAAGTGTTTCTGCTTTCCAGACAGCTGAACATAAGCCAGCAGCATGCTCAGGTGGACAAGAAGACCAACAACATCCTGGCCTGTATCAGGAATAGTGTGGCCAGCAGGAGCTGGGAAGTGATGGTGTCCCCAACTGAAAGAGTTGGGGCTGTGCAGTCTGGAGCAGAGAAGGCTCTGAGGAGACCTTCTTGTGGCCTTTCAGTATCTGAAGGGGGCTACAAGAAAGCTGGGGAGGGACTTCTTAGGATCTCAGGTAGTGACAGGACAAGGGGGAATGGAATAAAGCTGGAAGTGGGGAGATTCAGGCTAGATGTGAGGAAGAAGTTCTTCCCCATGAGAGTGGTGAGAGCCTGGAATGGGTTGTCCAGGGAGGTGGTTGAGGCCTCATCCCTGGAGGTGTTTAAGGCCAGGCTGGATGAGGCTCTGGCCAGCCTGCTGTAGTGTGAGGTGTCCCTGCCCATGGCAGGGGGGTTGGATCTGGATGATCCTTGTGGTCCCTTCCAACCCTGACTGATTCTATGATTCTGTGATTCTATGATTCTATGCTTGGCACTAGTGGGGCTGCACTTCCAACACTGCATTCAGCTTTGGGCCTCTCCCTACAAGAAAGACATTGAGGTGCTGGAGCATGTCCAGAGAAGGGCAACAAAGCTGGAGAAGGGGCTGGTGAACAAGGCTTGTGAGGAGCAGCTGAGGGATTGTTTAGTCTGGAGAAGAGGAGGCTGAGGGGAGACCTCATTGCTCTCTACAGCTACCTGAAAGGAGGTTGTAGGGAGGTGGCTGTTGGTCTCTTCTCCCTAGTATCAGCTGATAGAATGAGAGGAAATGCCCCCAGATTGCACCAGGCAAGGATGAGGTAGGATAATAGGAAAAATATTTTTCCTGCAAGAGCACTCAGGCATTGGAATTGATTGCCTAGGGCGGTGGTGGAGTCATTAGAGGTCCCTAGAGGTGTTCAAAACCCACTGGGATGTGGTTTAATGGCCATGGTGGTGTTGGGTGCCAGTTGGTCTCAATGACTTTCAGGTCTTTTCCAACTGAAACAACTCTGTGATGCTCTGCTTAATCTTCACAGCACCTCTGTGAGGCAGCCCAGCTGGGACAGCTCTGGTTTGCAGCAAGTGCTGAATGGCAGTGCAGACACCAGAGGCTAAGCCACACAAAGACTCCTGGCACGGTGCTGCCCCAGGGCTTTCAGTCTTTCTGCACAGGAGGAGTGTTCAACGGAGAGCCACCAGGATGCTGAAGGGACTGAAGCACTGCCTGATGAGGAGAGGCTGAGAGCCCTGGGGCTGGTTAGTCTGGAGAAGAGAAGACTGAGAGGGGATCTGATCAATGTCTCTCAATAGCTGAGGGGTGGGGGTCAAGAGGGAGGGGACAGGCTCTGCTCACTTGCACCCTGGGATAGGACAAGGGGCAATGGATAGAAACTCCAGCACAGGAGGTTCCACCTCAACATCAGGAGGAACTTCTTCACTGTGAGGGTCCCAGAGCACTGGAACAGGCTGCCCAGAGAGGTTGTGGAGTCTCCTTCTCTGGAGACTTTCAGTCCCCATCAGGATGTGTTCCTGTGTGACCTGTGCTGGATTCTATGGTCCTGCTCTGGCAGGGGGTTGGACTTGATGATCTTTGGAGGTCCCTTCCAACCCCTAACATTCTGTGATCCTGTGTGATCCTGTGATCCTGTGACAGCATGGATCTGCCAGCAGGAAGAGCCCAAGGCCAGGGGCTTTCCCAGTTTATGGGGAGGCTCAGGGGCACACAAGGATAAGCAAGTCTCTTTCCAGCTCCCCACAGGACTGCAATGTCTGGTGCAGCAGGAGGCACATCACCACACCAGGGGGGTTCCAGGACATCTGAAGGATTTGAAGGTTCATCCCATGTCACACCTCCTGACTGCTCCATTTAATTAGCTACTTCCAAGTTCCATTCCTTAGGAAAATTTTTCATTTCTGACCTAATTTTCTTCTCACCTATTTTGTTCTGCTATCAGCATTGACATTTCACCTGAACAGTTCTTTCCTCTCCCTGTGTTTTCATATCAATATTTTTTTTCCATGAGGGTCCTGCTTTCTCTGTATCACTAAGCCAAACAAGTCTCCACGTGGAAGATAGAGCTTCCATTGTCACCGTTAGAGCCTTTCACCACATCTGTTCCAGTTTATCTTTCAGCAAAACACAGCTGATCTGGGCTGGAAGCAGTTTTCTAAACAAAACCAGACATGAAGCCTTACACAGTGGTGCTAATATTTCCCATCCCTTCTGGGAAGATGTTCTCTGTCTTGTCCTCAAACTTGGCTTGACCTTTTTAACCCCTCTCTTTCTGTGGCTCTCTTGCCTGTCTGGAAACCAGAAACTTCTGTCTCACAGAATCAGAGAATCAGCCAGGTGGGAAAATACCTCAGAGGTCATCAAGTCCAACCTATTACCTAACACCTCCTGACAACTAAACCATGGCTCCAAGTGCCACATCCAAGCTTCTATTGAACACCTCCAGGGACAGTGACTCCACCACCTCCCTGGGCAGCACATTCCATTGGCCAATTACTCTTTCTGGGAAGAATTTCTTCCTACCATCCAGCCTAAACCTCCCCTGGCACAGCTTGAGACTGTGTCCTCTCCTTCTGGTCACTGGTTGCCTGGGAGAAGAGCCCAACCCCCACCTGGCTACAGCCTCCCTTCAGGTAGTTGTAGAGAGCAATGAGGTCTCCCCTGAGCCTCCTCTTCTCTGTCTGACCATATGCTTTTAAGTGCATATGGTCAGACAGAGCAATTTCTAGGGCATAGAGGCAATTAGTCCAGGGAATATGCCCAAGTGCAATTAGAAAGAGCTCCCTGGAGCTCCCCATCACCTCCTGGGCACTTAGCCTCTTTTTTTCCATTAATATAATTCTCTGTGGGAGCCCAGCAGGCAGTTTTAAATACCTGCCATAACTCTCTGAGTCTGTACCTAAGTGCTTTATGAATCTTGACAAATCTAAGACCAGGGCAGTACTGCCTCAGGGACACTGAAGCTGCTGGGGTGCCTGGTGTCAACTTTCCTGTGCAAATGAAATAAAGAAAGAAGGGAAGGGAAGGGAAGGGAAGGGAAGGGAAGGGAAGGGAAGGGAAGGGAAGGGAAGGGAAGGGAAGGGAAGGGAAGGGAAGGGAAGGGAAGGGAAGGGAAGGGAAGGGAAGGGAAGGGAAGGGAAGGGAAGGGAAGGGAAGGGAAGGAAGGGAAGGGAAGGGAAGGAAGGGAAAGAAGAAAAGAAAAGGAAGAAGAAGGGAAGAAGGGAAAAGAAGAAAAGAAAAGAAGAAGAAAAGAAAAGAAAAGAAAAGAAAAGAAAAGAAAAGAAAAGAAAAGAAAAGAAAAGAAAAGAAAAGAAAAGAAAAGAAAAGAAAAGAAAAGAAAAGAAAAGAAAAGAAAAGAAAAGAAAAGAAAAAGAAAAGAAAAGAAAAGAAAAGAGAAAGAAAAGAAAAGAAAAAGAAAAGGAAAAGAAAAGAAAGAAAAGAAAAGAAAAAGAAAAGAAAAGAAAAGAAAAGAAAAGAAAAGAAAAGAAAAGAAAAGAAAAAGAAAAGAAAAGAAAAGAAAAAGAAAAGAAAAGAAAAGAAAAGAAAAGAAAAGAAAAGAAAAGAAAAAGAAAAGAAAGAGAAAAGAAAAGAAAAGAAAAGAAAAGAAAAGAAAAGAAAAGAAAAGAAAAGAAAAGAAAAGAAAAGAAAAGAAAAGAAAAGAAAAGAAAAGAAAAGAAAAGAAAAGAAAAGAAAAAGAAAAGAAAAAGAAAAGAAAAAGAAAAGAAAAGAAAAGAAAAGAAAAGAAAAGAAAAGAAAAGAAAAGAAAAGAAAAGAAAAGAAAAGAAAAGAAAAGAGAAAAAAGAAAAGAAAAGAAAAGAAAAGAAAAGAAAAAGAAAAGAAAAGAAAAGAAAAGAAAAGAAAAGAAAAGAAAAGAAAAGAAAAGAAAAGAAAAGAAAAGAAAAGAAAAGAAAAGAAAAGAAAAGAAAAGAAAAGAAAAGAAAAGAAAAGAAAAGAAAAGAAAAGAAAAGAGAGAAAAAAGAAAAAAGTGAACCCAGCAGAGAGAGAACAAAGCCATGTGCTCACTGAGGTGTGGTTTCAGGGGTATCAAGCAAGTGGTACTGTAACAGTTTGGCTTAGTTTTTAACTTCTAACACTGGGAAGTGTCTTTGATCTGAACAAGGCAACCAAAGCCTTTGATATGGAGAAACACAAAGTGTGCTGAGAGAGAAACATTTCCTGTGTCTCTTGCATGGTTATGAAAATGCAACCAAAAGGGAACTCTTTGGTCAGCTGCAGGCATCTTTGATGGGATTTGCACAAGGAAGTGACTGCACAGCCTCTGGGAAGCTGTGGGCTGGGAGCTTACTGCACTTGTGAAGAGAAGTGTTGTGGTCTCCACACTGCCATCATTGTTCTGCAAAGAAAAAAAAAAAAACAAACACCAAAGATCTAGGTCAAAGCAGAGATGATTGTACAGAAAGCACATTTAGAACTTGTTTTTAAGTCAGTCCAAGTTTTATGTCATGGCATTCCTTGACCACATTCCCAGCATAGCTTTGGAATGACAACTGGAAAGGAAATTTCCTTCTCTAGGGAAAAGCCAAACTTCTGTTCAGCTGAACTGCTGGAGATGGCTGTGAAGGAACCAAATGCCTTTTATTTCTGTCTGTGAAGGAGCCACATGCCTTTTATTTCTGGCTGTGAAGGAACCACATGCCTTTTTTATTCCGGGATGCAATAATCAGGAACATCCTGTGACTGACTCTATCAAAGTATCACTGAGGACAACATGAGATGTGACCTCTTCTTATAGGGAAAAGATGATTTGACAAGACTTTCACAGAATCACAGCAACACTCAGGTTGGAAAAGACCCCCCCAGGATCACCAAGTCCAACCCAGAACCCTACTCTACAAGGGTCACCCCTAAACCAGATCCCCAAGCACCACAGCCAAACCACCTTCAAACACATCCAGGGGTTGGGGACTCCACCGCCTCCCTGGGCAGCACATTCCAGCACCTGACCACTCTTGCTGGGAAAAAAAAATTCCTAATGTCCAGTCTAAATCTGTCCTGTTGCCAGCAAGAGGCCATTCCCTCTTGTTCTATTGCTAATTACCTGTGAGAAGAGATCAACACCAACCTCTCTCCAGCAACTTTCTGTTCTCTCTGCTGGGGGAGATCCTAAATTTGTCAACTGGAGCTGTAGAAACTGAGGCACTGTCACTGTTTCTTCTTCCTCTGTGTACCAAAGGCTTACTGTGGTTGTTGCTGTTATTAGAAATTACTCCTTTAATGAGTGTCATTAGAATCATAGAATTGTCAAGGTTGGAAGGGACCTCAAGGATCATCCAGTTCCAACCCCCCTGCCCTGGCCAGGGACACCTCACACCACAGCAGGTTGCTCACAGCCACATCCAGCCTGGCTGCAAAAACCTCCAGGGATGAGGCTTCCACCACCTCCCTGGGCAACCTGTGCCAGTGTCTCACCACCCTCATGGGGAAGAACTTCCTAACATCCAATCTGAATCTTCCCACTTCTAGTTTTGCTCCATTCCCCCCAGTCCTATCACTCCCTGACACTCTCAAAAGTCCCTCCCCAGCTTTCTTGTAGCCCTCTTCAGATACTGGAAGGCCATAAGAAGGTCTCCTCAGAGCCTTCTCTTCTCCAGACTGAACAACCCCAACTCTCTCAGTCTGGCTCCATAGGACAGACCATCTTGTCCCAGCCTCTTGCACCAGCTAGAGTGTGGTGGTTGGAAGGGACCTCCAGAGATCATCCAGTCCAAGCCCCCTGCCAGTGCAGCATCACCTAGAAGAGATCACACAGGAACACATCCAGCTGGGTTTGGAATGTCTCCAGAGAGGGAGACTCCACAACCCCCCTGGGCAGCCTCTTCCAGTGTTGCATCAGGAGTGATGGAAAACACCAAAGCCATCAGTCTGGCTGGATTCCCCATCCATCACACACCCTCAGGCTGTTAGTGACTGAGAGACAGTGAGTGCCACATGCTTCAATCCCTGGGTCAGGATGGCCTTCAAGTACAGCCCTCAGAACTCCTTCCCCAAACTCTCAGGAACATGACAGAAAAGGCTTCTCCTCAGCCAGGCTCCCAGCACATCACAACCCCCACAGTTCACAGCCTGCTGCATCCCATCCTGTTCCAGCCACAGCCATGTGCCTACACATCTGCCCACCAGTGTGTGCCAGCTGCCACCTCCCCAGCTCTTGCCCTGGGACAGAGAGCCCTGCAGGGCAGCAGGCAGGAGCCATTCAGCTCCGTGGGAAAGGCAAGCAGCAGGAGTTGCAACACAAAGCAGGGGGGGACCCAGCAAAAGCTTTGCAGTGCTCCTTGCCACTTCTCACCAGCAGCATGCTAAACAGATTAAAGGGAAGCAAAGGAACAGCCCAAAGTTCCCTCCTGGCCACCAGATCCACAGAAGCAGTGATACAGATGGGATGAATTAAGCTCACAAGCATTATTCAACCTTTCTGGGTGTAACAGAAAGGAAAAAAAAATCCTATTTTTTTTAAAAATTGAATATGGAGGGGGCTCAGCAATAAAGTACAGGCAAAATGTACCCAGGGAGGTGGTGGAGTCCCCAAGCCTGGATGTGTTTCAGGGCAAGAGGTGCTGGAATGTGCTGCCCAGGGAGGTGGTTGAGTCCCCAAGCCTGGATGTGTTTGAAGGTGGTTTGGCTGTGGTGCTTGGGGCTCTGGTTTAGGGGTGACCCTTGTGGAGCAGGGTTGTGGGTTGGACTTGGTGATCCTGAGGGGCTTTTCCAACCTGAGTGTTGCTGTGATTCTGTGAAAAGAAATGAATGGCTTATCTCCAGACCCAGCAGCCCATAACTGGGACTCTTGCTCCTATCTGGTTTTGGTCTCTGTGACTCACAAACCCAGCAGATGATTTCTCCCAAACCACAGGCTTTGGCCCTTTTGTATCCTTCTTCCCAACAGATCCTCAGCTCATTTGGATCTCTGTTAATGTTTTGTTGACACAATTCTCTTGGTCATCCATGGCATATCTTCCCAAACGTTTTCTGGAGCTGTGCTGTGAGGATGGTTTAAGGGACTGGACTGGAGCACTGCCCTGTGAAGAGAGCCTGAGAGCCCTGGGGCTGTTTAGTCTGGAGAAGAGAAGACTGAGAGGGGATCTGATCAATATCTATCAATATCTAAGGGGTGGGTGTCAAGTGAAGGGGGCCAGGCTCTGCTCACTTGCACCCTGGGATAGGACAAGGGGCAAAGGATATAAACTACAGCACAGGAGGTTCCACCTCAACTCCTCAAGAGGAGGAACTTCTTCCCTGGGAGGGTCACAGAGCACTGGAGCAGGCTCCCCAGAGAGGTTGTGGAGTCTCCTTTTCTGGAGACTTTCAAGCCCTGTCTAGATGCATTCCTGCATGACCTGTGCTGGATTCTCTGGTCCTGCTCTGGCAGGGGGGGTGGAGTTGATGGTCTTTGGAGGTCCCTTCCAAACCCTAACATCCTGAGCTTCAGCTCTCTCTCAGACATTTCCAGCCCCACAGCCCAGTGTTCTCTCTTATCCTCTGTGAACATTATGAGACTAAGTGCATGGTTTGAATTCTTACCATCCACATTTATTCCCACCAGCAAGCACAGTGTTGGTACTTCACTGGTTCAGTGTTTTCCCTGTTGAAGTGTTTTCATCAGCTTTTCTCCTTGACCTTTCCCCTGGGCCTTTCTGTTGTTGCTGTACCAGCATGAGCTCACCAAGGAAACTGAAATTCCTCAGCACTGCTGACCTTTACTGCCTCTTGCTTGGCTGCACTGCTGGTTCTCCTCCAGCAAAAAGCAAACAGGACTTACCCAGACCTCCTTCCTGTGTTGGACAGGTGTGCCAGAAGTAGGTGCTGAAAGGCATCTGCTCACTCACACGTGTGGGGCTCCTGCCATCAGCTGGCACCACCCCAGCACTGCTGCCTGAGGCATCCCTTAGCCCACCCAAAATGAGGAGGGACTTGCCACCACCTCACCCAACCTCTGCCAGTCCTTAAAACCAACCAGCTGGTTTGGGGGTGGAGTCTTACATCAAATTCATCATTGGCATATACTTGCATTTTGGGTTTTCTACTTCTTCTGACATCTTCCACGTGGCTACAACCTTCCCTGGGTTCACTCCAAAACAAGACAGCTATGAGGAGACCATTGCCAGTGGGGTAGGGCTCATGGATGGCCCTGGCTCTCCACTGCTTCTTTCAGGAAGAGATCCTACAGGAAGGCTGGAGAGGGACCTTCCATAAGGATGTTTAGCAACAGGGCATGGAGGAATGGTATTAAGCTGAGGGAGAGCAAGGTTAGACCGGATCTTGAGAAGAAGTTCTTCAGAATGAGGGTGGTGAGACTCTGGAATAGGCTGCCCAGGGAGGTTGTGAATGCCTCCTCCCTGGAGGTGTCCAAGGCCAGGTTGGATGAGGCCCTGAGCAGCCAAGTCTAGCTGACAGGTGTCCCTGCCCATGGTGGGGAGGTTGGAGTAGATGTTCGCTGAGGTCCCTTTCAACCTAAGCCATTCTATGCTACCTGCTTCATCTCACCTACCCCACCATCAGCTGCTGCCCCTTCCTATGGAGCCAAGCTTGTCTGGTTGGTTGGAGATCTCACTGGAATTAAGCATGGAACCAAGACATTGCCAGTAATTGTTATTGCAATCAGTATAGGTGCCTCTGGCCTGGCCAAGCCACAGTGCTCTCCAGTACAGAAACCACACCTTGAGTATGGGGTCCAGATTGGAGCACCTCAATCCAAGAGAGTTGTGGAGGTGCTGGAGCCAGGGCAGAGGAGGGCAAGGAAGCTGGGAAGGGCCTGGAGAATAAATCTGATGGAGAGAGACTGAAGGAGCTGGGGATGGTTAGTTTGGAAAAGAGGAGGCTGAGGGGAGACCTCATTGCTGTCTACAACTACCTGAAAGGGGGTTGTGGAGAGGTTGGTGCTGGTCTCTTCTCATAGGTGATTAGTGATAGAACAAGAGGGAATGGCCTCAAGCTGTGACTGGGTAGGTTTAGACTGGACATTAGGAAACATTTTTTGCTGGCAAGAGTGGTCAGGGATTGGAATGTGCTGGGCAGGGAGGTGGTGGAGTCCCCAAGCCTGGATGTGCTTCCAGGTGGTTTGGATGTGGTGTTTGGGGCTCTGGCTTAGGGGTGACCCTTGTAGAGTAGGGTTGTGGATTGGACTTGGTGATCCTGAGGGGCTTTTCCAACCTGAATGTTTCTGTGATTCGTAGAATCATAGAATTGTCAGGGTTGGAAGGGACCTCAAGGATCATCTAGTTCCAACCCTCCTGCCATGGGCAGGGACACCTCACACTACAGCAGGCTGGCCAGAGCCAACCTGATTCTCTGGTCCTGTTGTTTTCTTGCTAGCTTGCACCACATTTCCATGAGCAGGGTTTTGTCCCTAGCAGGTCTCAAGAGCCAAATCTATAGTGTGGTGCAGGACATCTTAGCTCAGCAAACACTTGTGGTAAGGATCAAGCCCTGAGCACCAGTTTTTCCTTTCATTTATTGCCTTTCTCAGCTTGTATCAAAACACAGAGTGGGATTGTGGGAGAACAGGGTGGAAAATAATACTTAAAAAATTAAAATTTGAAAAAAAAAAAAAAAGATAAATAAATAAAGCAAAGTTCAGCATGAAAGAGGTTGCTGCAGGTTTCTGGCACAGGGATCTGACTTCAATAAAGTTCAAATATGTGAACAACCCCAAACTGCTCCAGAAGATCAGTGCAATCCTCTCTGCCACAAGACTGACTTCACTGTAACTGGAAGGCAAACAGGTACTGCACTTGGGCTGCTTGAATGCCTTCACATTATTTTGTGAGCTCCAGAAGGGAATGCTTGGCATAAATACTGCTTGCAGAAGGGCTTCTCAGCAAATGTATTCATCTTATTGGGTCTGATAAAGAACAATCCATCTGTCTTCCCAAGGATTCTCCTGTATCTCCTGGCAGGTTCCTTGGGGAGGTGTTAATTATGATTATTAAGTGTGGAAACTCAGTAGTGCTCTCAAGACTTTAATCCTGGTAGCTGCATTGTGCAGTGAAAACCCTGACCTAGGTACTGGTGGCAAGTGGAAAATTTCCAAAGGGCTTGATAAGAGCTCTTTCCCCCTGCAAAGCCCTAGCTTTGGGTTCAGCTGATGGCCCACACTTCCCTTTGAGGACATGGAAAACAAGGAACTAGCTAATTTTCACACTGGGACCTTCCCATGCCAGAAGCCACAGCCAGAGCAAGCTGAGGCTGCCTCAGTGCCAAGAGAGGAGAATCACAGAGCATTAGAGGTTGGAAGGGACCTCCAGAGATCATCAGGTCCAACCCCCCTGCCAGAGCAGCATCACCCAGGGGAGTCTGCACAGGAATGCATCCAGGTGGGATTGGAAAGTCTCCAGAGAAGGAGACTCCACAACCTCTCTGGGCAGCCTCTTCCAGTGCTCTGTCACCCTCACTGGAAAGAAGTTTCTCCTCATGCTGAGCTGAAACCTTCTATATTCAAGTTTGTATCCATTGTTCCTTGGCTTATTACTGCACACACCTGAGAAGAACTTGACCCCCTCCACTTGACACCCACCCCTCACATATTGATAGACATTGATCAGATCCCCTCTCAGCCTTCTCTTCTCCACACTAAACAGCCCCAGGGCTCTCAGGCTCTCTTCACAGGGGAGATGCTCAAGTCCCCTAAGCATCCTTGTGGCTCTCCCTTGGACTCTCTCTGCAGCAGGTCTCTGTCTCTCTTGAACTGGGGAGCCCCAAACTGGACACAGGATTGCAGCTGTGGTCTCAGCAGGGCAGAGTATAGGAGGAGATGAACCTCCCTAGCCCTGCTGGCCACACTTTTCTTGCTGCACCCCAGGATCCCATTAGCCTCTATGATTCTATGACTCTAAGATTCTATGACTCTATGATTCAATGACTCTATGATTCAATGACTCTATGATTCTATGATTCTATGATTCAATGACTCTATGATTCTATGATTCTATGATTCTATGACTCTATGATTCTATGACTCTATGATTCTGTGACTTTATGACTCTATCTCAACCACTTCTTCCAAAGTCAACACCCTTCAAACTCCCTCGGCTGGACCGCTGCCTCTTGTTTCCTTCTGGTGTGTGAGAGCCTCAAGCTTCATTTCTTAGCAGGCCCTGCTCAGTGGTAATAACATGTTTGCTGCAAGATGTAAAAATAGAAGTATAGGGATATGGCAATCCCTCCCTGAAAGCCCAGCTGGTGTAGCTTAGGGAACAGCTAAACACACAAGCAAACTACTGTCCCACTATCACAGAATCACAGCAACACTCAGGTTGGAAAAGAGCCTCAGGAGCACCAAGTCCAACCCAGAACCCTACTCTACAAGGCTCACCCCTAAACCATAGCCCCAAGCACCAGACCCAACCCACCTTGGAACACATGTTTTTCATGCTGTACCTCTGCTGCAAGCTGAGGTGGCCAAGTCTGAGAGGCAGTGGTGAGCAAAAGACAAATCAGGGGCTTGCTGTTGAAGGGCTGGTGGCAAGCTGGAAATCTTACAGCTGCACAGAAGTATTTTTAGCTACAAGTCTGGAGCTAAAACTGGATCCTAGCAAACAAACCACAGTGTAATTCCTCTCTTCCAGTGCATTTACCTGGGTCAATCTCTGGCATTTGGCACACTGGGAGAAAATTGGAACTTTTCCCTGAGGTGTATTTTTTTTCACGCAAGCGAATGGAAGAGAACAAAAAAAACCCCAAAAGCAACAACAACAAAAAAAGCCAAAGAAAAAAACAAAATAAAAAACAACAACAAAAAAAAAACCCCAAACCAACCAAACAAAAAAAATTGGAAAAGAAAAAAAATATCATGCTGGTAAAAACCAAAATGGTTGGAGGGGTTGTTAAGGCAGACACAGCAGAACTTAAACCAACTTCCTTCTTTTAAAAACATATTTGGGTGTCAATTCCACATCAAAAAATTAATTTAATTCATTGCTGGCCATTTTGGTTTTTTGGGGGGGTGTTCTCCTCATAAATCACTGGAAAAGCCTCTTGGTAATTTTTTTTTTTCCCTTCAATATCATGATAAGGAAGGAAAGGAGAAGAAAAGGATGAAGCTAAACCTTGGTAAGTGAGGCAGAAAATAGTCAGTCTGGTAGCATATAGCCATAGAATCATAGAATCAGTCAGGGTTGGAAGGGACCACAAGGATCATCCATTTCCAACCCCCCTGCCATGGGCAGGGACACCTCACACTACAGCAGGTTGCTCACAGCCACATCCAGCCTGGCTGCAAAAACCTCCAGGGATGAGGCTTCCACCACCTCCCTGGGCAACCTGTGCCAGTGTCTCACCACCCTCCTGGGGAAGAATTTCTTCCTAACATCCAATCTGAATATACTCATTTCTGGTTTTGTTCCATTTCCCCCAGTCCTATCACTCCCTGACAGCCTCAGAAGTCCCTCCTCAGCTTTCTTGGAGCCCCCTTCAGATACTGGAAGGCCACAAGAAGGTCTCCTCAGAGCCTTCTCTTCTCCAGACTGAACAACCCCAACTCTCTCAGTCTGTCTCCATAGGAGAGCAGCTCCAGCCCTCTGCTCATCCTCATGGCCCTTCTCTGGACACTTTCCAGCACCTCCAGATCCTTCCTGCAATAGGGGCTCCAGAACTGGACACAGTACTCCAGGTGGGGTCTCACCAGAGTTGTTTTGGTTGGAGAAGACCTTTAAGATCATGGAGTCCAACCATTCTATAACAGCTCTTCATGTCCTTTGTCTGAGCAAAACAAGGAGGAAAAGAGAGAAGTCTTGAAAACAGGAGGCCAGAAGGAAGACAGAAGCACTGGGCAGGGAGCAGCTTGCTCAGGGTTCTGCTCACATGTGGCTGCATCTGCTGGGCTGCAGAGACCTCTCTGCCTGGGGTTGGCTCTGAGGGAAGGCAGACAAGCAACAGAAGGAACTGTGCCTGGCACTCTGGAGCAGGATAATTACAATCTGAGCTCTGCAAGTGTGGCTTAGCTTGCACTGAAATAAACTGCTCCAATCTATGATGAATATCAACATTGTAGGCACAAGGGGCAAGGCAGTAAATTGCAGCAGGATGAAGCACCTACACTTAATTATGTCAAATTATATAGAATTTGAGAGGGGTTTCCTGCTGCCTGCTATTTAGAGTTAGGCCTAAGCTCATTTCCTTGCCTGAATAAAGCAGATTTGTTGCAAGGTGTGGGCTTGCTTTGTAGTTTGTGATTTATAGCCTTCAGCCACATTTTTGTCACTTTCCTTGTTTCCTCAACTAAGATGTTTCTGAACATCTCATTTCAGGTAATGAGACAAAGCTAGAGTGCCTTGAATACTATATACAGCCTCTTAAAAACCTGAGAGCACTGCTTGGTTGGTTGGGTTTTCTTTCTTATTTCCTCCAAGAGACTCAAGTATCTGGAGTATGCTCTTCACCAAGGTGTATATATAACACACATAGCCAGGAGCCAGTGCTGCACCAGCCTCAAAGTTCTGCACTTCCACACCAGCAGGATGGGGCCAACCCCTCTGATCATAGAATCATGGAATTGTCAGGGTGGGAAGGGACCTCAAGGATCATCCAGTTCCAACCCCCCTGCCATGGGCAAGGACACCTCACACTACAGCAGGATGCTCACAGCCACATCCAGCCTGGCTGCAAAAACCTCCAGGGATGAGGCTTCCACCACCTCCATGGACAACCTCTTCCAGTGTCTCACCACCCTCATGGGGAAGAATTACTTCCTAACATCCAATCTGAATCTCCCCATTTCTAGTTTTGCTCCATTCCCCCCAGTCCTATCACTCCCTGACACCCTCAAAAGTCCCTCCCCAACTTTCTTGGAGCCCCCTTCAGATACTGGAAGGCCACAAGAAGGTCTCCTCAGAGCCTTCTCTTCTCCAGACTGAACAGCCCCAACTCTCTCAGTCTGTCTCCATAGGAGAGGAGCTCCAGCCCTCTGCTCATCCTTGTGGCCCTTCTCTGGACACCTTCCAGCATGTCCAGATCCCTCTTGTAATAGAGGCTCCAGAACTGGACACAGTACTCCAGGTGGGGTCTCACCAGAGCAGAGCAGAGGGGGAGAATCACCTCCTTCAATCCCTATCCCTGATCCTATTCTCAGGATTTAGAAAGCAGCCCTGAGCAAAAGGACTTGGGGGTGCTGAGGGAGGAGAATCTGGCCAGGAGCAGGCAGTGTGAGCTTGCAGCACAGAAGGCAAATCACAGCCTGGGCTGCATCCAAAGATGTGTGGCCAGCAGATCCAGAGAGGTGATTCTGACACTTTGCTCTGCTCTGCTGAGACCTCCCCTGGAGCACTGTGTGCAGGTCTGGAGCCCTCAATATAGGAAGGACATGGAGCTGATGGAGAGGGTCCAGAGGAGGGCCATGAAAATGCTCAGGGGGTTGGAGCAGCTCTGCTATGAGGACAGGCTGAGGAAGCTATTTTTGCTCCATTCCCTGCAGTCCTATCACTCCCTGACACCCTAAAAAGTCCCTCCACAGCTTTCTTGGAGCCCCATTCAGATAATAGAAGGCCACAAGAAGGTCTCCTCAGAGCCTTCTCTTCTTCAGACTGAACAACCCCAACTCTCTCAGTCTGTCTTCAGAGGAGAGGAGCTCCAGCCCTCTGATCATCCTTGTGGGGTTGAGCAGCAGTTTGATGGAGGCAAATTTGACCCTACAGGAACATCAATAGCAGCCTCTGGGGTTGAGCAACACTTTGAGGAAGCCAAATTTGACCCTACAAGAACATCAGTAGCAGCCTCTGGAGTTGAGCAGCAGTTTGATGGAGGCAAATTTGACCCTACAGGAACATCAATAGCAGCCTCTGGGGTTGAGCAACACTTTGAGGAAGCCAAATTTGACCCTACAAGAACATCAGTAGCAGCCTCTGGAGTTGAGCAACACTTTGGGGGAGCCAAATTTAACCCTACAAGAACATCAGTAGCAGCCTCCAGGGTTGAGCAACACTTTGGGAAGCTGCCTCAGGAGCCCTGTGCTGCACAGCCAGGCTTGGACTGCTCCCATCCTTGTGGGGCTGGCAAATTATACAGCAAGAAGCCTCTGTCCTGGTGCAGAGGGACACCTAATAGTTTCCACTGTGGGCAGAGGAAACGAGTGGCTGGTGAAGCTGGAAGGGTTGCCACCCAGGCAGTTCAACAACCCTGAAAAAAAAAAAAAAAAAAGAAAAGAGGGTTTGTGTGCAAACAAGAGCCTGAATTCACAGATTCACAGAATGAACCAGGTTGGAAAAGACCTCAGAGATCATCAAGTCCAACAGATCACCCAACACCATCTAATCAACCAGACCATGGCACTAAGTGCCTCAGCCAGGCTTTTCTTAAACATCTCCAGGGATGGTGACTCCACCACCTCCCTGGGCAGCACATTCCAATGGCCAATCTCTCTTTCTGGGAAAAACTTTTTTCCTACCATCCAGCCTAAACCTCCCTTGCACAGCTTGAGACTGTGTCCTCTTGTTCTGGTGCTGCTTGCCTGGGAGAAGAGACCAACCCCCACCTGGCTACAACCTCCCTTCAGGTAGCAATAAGGTCACCCTTGAGCCTCCTCTTCTCCAGGCTAAAAACCCCCAGCTCCCTCAGTCTCTCAGCAAATTAACCCAAAGAACTTGCTTAGAAAATGGTCCCAGATTTCATGTCTCAATCACACGATCACAGAAACCTTCAGGTTGGAAAAGACCCTCAGGAGCACCAGGTCCAACCCACAACCCTACTCTACAAGGCTCACCCCTAAACCATAGTTCCAAGCACCACATCCAAACCACCTTCAAACACATCCAGCCTTGGGGACTCCACCACCTCCCTGCCCAGCACATTCCAATCCCTGACCACTCTTGCCAGCAAAAAATGTTTCCTAATGTCCAGTCTAAACCTACCCAGTCACTGCTTGAGGCCATTCCCTCTTGTTCTATCACTAATTCCCTGTGAGAAGAGACCAGCACCAACCTCTCCACAACCTCCTTTCAGGTAGTTGTAGACAGCCATGAGGTCTCCCCTCAGCCTCCTCTTTCCAAACTAACCATCCCCAGCTCCTTCAGTCTCTTTCATCAGATTTATTCTCCAGACCCTTCCCAGCTTCCTTGCCCTCCTCTGCCCTGGCTCCAGCACCTCCACATCTCTCTTGCATTCAGGTGCCCCAAAACTGGACACAACACTCCAGGTGTGGCCTCCCCAGAGCTGAGTCCCAGGGGACAATCCCCTCCCTGCTCCTGCTGGACACAGCATTGCTGATCCCAGCCAGGATGCCTTTGGCTTTCTTGGCCACCTGGGCACACTGCTGGCTCCTCTTCAGCTGCTTGTCCATTATCACCCCCAGCTCCCTTTCTGCCAGCAGCTCTCCAGCCACACTGCCCCAAGCCTGTAGCATTGCTTGGGGTTGTTGTGACCCAAGGTCAGGACCTGTCAATGAAGGATGAGAAGATTTCATATGTGGGTACAGACAGATGTTACCAACACAGTGGAAGGAAAGGACTGAGACCCAAGGTTGGTTTGTCAGTAAAACAAAATCAATCAAACAAATCAGAACAGCTACTTTGAACTTCAGTCTCAGGGAGCAAGAGTCCTTCAAGAGCAGTGTCACTCCTGGCAGTGAGTGGGCAGGGCATACATCCTGGCACACAAATATCACACAGTAAATCACAGAATCACAGAATGCATCAGCTTGGAAGGGACCCTCAAAGGTCATCTTGTCCAACCCCCCTCCCCTGCAGTGAACAGGGACATCTCCAGCTAGATCAGGCTGCCCAGGGCCACATCAACTTTGACCTTGAGTGTCTCCAGGGATGGGGCCTCCACCACCTCACTGTTCCAGCATTTCACCATCCCCATAGTGAAGAACCTCCTCTTTATATCTAACCCAAATCTATCCTGCTCCAGTTTAAGACCATTGTCCCTCGTCCTGGCACTCCAAGCCCTTCTAAACAGTCCTTCTCCAGCCTTCCTGAAGGCCCCTTTCAGGTACTGAAATGTTGCTTCCATGCTGCACATCAGCTTCCTTTTTCAGCTGTGCTTCACCAAGATCGTTTTAACCAAGCCAAGGACATGAACAGCTTGCCCTGCAAAAGAGGAGGCTGAGTCACAGATCACAGAGTCACAGAATGTTAGGGGTTGGGAGGGACCTCCAAAGCTCATCCAAAGCTCAACTCCCCCTTCCAGAGCTGCATCACCTAGAGCAGAGCACACAGGAACTCAACCAGGCAGGTCTTGAATATCTCCAGAGAGGGAGATTCCACAACCCCCCTGGGCAACCTCTTCCAGTGTTCTGTCACCTCCACAAGGAAAAACTTTTCCTCCTGTTTCCATGGGACTTCTTATGCCTCAGTTTCCACCACTGCCCCTTGTCCTGTCTTTGGGCATCACTGAGCAGAGCCTGGCTCCAGCCTCTTGGCATTCACCCTGCACATATTCATAAACAGGAATGAGGTCACCTCTCAGTCTCCTCTTCTCCAAGCTGAAGCTCCCTCAGGCTCTCCTCGTGAGGAAGATGTTCCACTGCCTTCATCAGGCTGGATGCAGGCAGTTCCTGTGCTACCACAAAACAGCTTTGCAGAGGAGGCATCAGCCTGAGGAGCCTGAGCTGGTGTGGCAAGAGCAGAAAGCCCAATTTGCACCAGGCTTGACTTAACCAACAGCACTGTGGTACCCTTCAGGTAGTTGTAGAGAGCAATAAGGTCTCCCCTGAGCCTCCTCCTCTCCAGGCTAATCAGCCCCTACCATCCTGTGGTCCTGTGCTGCACAGTCCCTGCTGGCCAGCTTGGATTCCCCTCCTGAGAGGCTGGGGCTGGGACTGGCAGTGGAAGGGAAGCCTTGCAAAGCTGGGGGCACTGCTTGAGGGCTGGCAGGACTTGTTACAAAATGCTAGTGCCCACCTTGCACATCTTCACTCTTTCACTCTAATCACCTGGGAGGAGCTGCAGCTGCCACTGTGGTGCCCTCTCCTCCACCTTCCCTGCCTCAGAGCCAGCCCCTTGCTGGGGGCAGTGAGGTCTCCCCACACCCAGGGGCTCTGTGAGCTGGTCATGACATGGGGCAAGGCCAGGAAGGAAAGAACTAAGGGAGAAGGCAAAACCATCTCTCCTCTGCAAGGCAGTCCAACAACATCCATTTGTGTTTTCCTGCAGCCACCTCCAACTCAAGTGTAAGAAGCATGAAGTGAGGAGCAGCTCAATAAACCATAATTTGGGTTTATTACCAGCAGTGAGGCAAAAGCCACTTGGAGAGATGAAAAGTGGTGCAGCTGCAGTAGTATCCAGGCTGCTGGCAAAAAGGGAGGGGGAAGAGATGGGCAGGGGGGTGATCATAGAATCATAGAATCATAGAATTGTCAGGGTTGGAAGGGACCACAAGGATCATCCAGTTCCAACCCCCTGCCATGGGCAGGGACACCTCACACTACAGCAGGCTGGCCAGAGCCTCATCCAGCCTGGCCTTAAACACCTCCAGGGATGGGACCTCAGCCACCTCCCTGGACAACCCATTCCAGGCTCTCACCACTCTCATGGGGAAGAACTTCTTCCTCACTTCCAGCCTGAATCTCCCCACTTCCAGCTTTATTCCATTCCCCCCAGTCCTATCACTACCTGAGATCCTAAAAAGTCCCTCCCCAGCTTTCTTGTATCCCCCTTCAGATACTGGAAGGCCACAAGAAGGTCTCCTCAGAGCCTTCTCTTCTCCAGACTGAACAACCCCAACTCTCTTAGTCTGTCCTCATAGGAGAGGAGCTCCAGTCCTCTGCTCATCCTGGTGGCCCTTCTCTGGACACCTTCCAGCACCTCCAGATCCCTCTTATGGATGCAGTACTCCAGGTGGGGTCTCACCAGAGCAGAGCAGAGGGGGAGAATCACCTCCCTTGCCCTGCTGTCCACACTTCTCCTGATGCAGCCCAGGCTCTGGTTGGCTTTCTGGGCTGCAAGTGCTCACTGCTGGCTCCTGTTGAGCTTCTCCTCCACCAGCACCCCCAAGTCTCTCTCCTCAGGGCTGCTCTCCAGTCAGTGATAAGGAAAAAGAACCAGGAAGGAACAGCAATTATGGGTACTCTAACCTGGTCCTTAGTTCTTTCTTGTTCTCCTTGCATTCACATTTGAATCATAGAATCAGAGAAGGTTGGAAAGGACCTCAAGGATCATCTGGTTCCAACTCCCCCCTGCTTACATTTTCCTTCCCCAGTTAAATTCTGTGTTGTGAATAAAACACAGGACCAGAGGGCTATGTCAGGAAGCCATTGGAGCTGCTCTTGAACAAGGCTGTGGTTTGCTCCTCCACTGCCTCACTGCTCCCTTAAGAGGCATCTCTGAATATCCCTGAGCTGAAGTCAGGAGGCATTAGAGCTTTATCACAGCAGATATGATCTTCCTGGGGTTTATGGGATAAAGAACTAGCAACAACAAAACCACATCCCTTACAGACACACCTCTCAAACATCTTCTGCTTTGACTTGTGGGAGTGCTCTGCACCAGACTGGGTGGTAGAGGAAAGCCTGCAGCACTACATTGCTGCTGTGGGTCCTGCTAAAGGCACTTACACCCCCATCTCCTGCACAAACCAGCTCAACCTTTTAGACATCTCTAGGATGGACCTTTCCTGCAAAACCTTGGATTTGGGCCTGATCCTGTTCAATGTCTTTAGTGATGATCTGGGTGAGGGGATTGAATCCACCATCAGTAAGTTTGCAGATGACACTAAGCTGGGGGCAGGTGTCCATCTCTTAGAGGGTAGGAGGGCTCTGCAGTGGGACCTGGACAGGCTGGACAGATGGGCAGAGTCCAAGGGCATGAGATTGAACACATCTGAGTGCAGGGTTGTATACACTGGCCCCAACAACCCCATGCAGAGCTACAGGCTGGGGTCAGAGTGGCTGGAGAGCAGCCAGGCAGAAAGGGACCTGGGGGTGCTGGGTGACAGCAGCTGAACAAGAGCCAGCAGTGTGCCCAGGTGGCCAAAAAGGCCAATGGCATCCTGGCCTGCAGCAGGAAGAGTGTGGCCAGCAGGAGCAGGGAAGTCATCCTGCCCTGTGCTCAGCACTGGTTAGACCACACCTTGAGTACTGTGTCCAGTTCTGGGCTCCTCAATTTAGGAAGGACATTGAGATACTTGAATGTGTCCAGAGAAGGGCAAGAAGGCTGGGGAGAGGTCTGGAACACAAACCCTAAGAGGAGAGGCTGAGGGAGCTGGGGGTGTTTAGCCTGGAGAAGAGGAGGCTCAGGGGAGACCTCATTGCTGTCTACAACTCCCTGAAGGGAGGTTGTAGCCAGGTGGGGGTTGGTCTCTTCTCCCAGGCAACCAGCACCAGAACAAGAGGACACAGTCTCAAGCTGTGCAGGGGGAAGTTTAGGCTCGAGGTGAGGAAGAAATTCTTCCCAGGCAGAGAGATTGGCCATTGGAATATGCTGCCAGGGAGGTGGTGGGGTTGATGTCCCTGGAGGTGTTTAAGAAAAGCCTGGATGAGGCACATAGTGCCATGGTCTGGTTGATTAGATGGTGTTGGGTGATCTGTTGGACTTGATGATCTTGGAAGTCTCTTCCAGCTTGGTTGATTCTGTGATTCTGTGATTTGCAAACACGGAGTGTGAGAAAACTGAGCAGCTGGAGCATGTGGAAGCTGAGGGGATTCACTGCACAGGGGCTTGGGCCATGCAGTGCCTGTCTCCTCCCAAGTTGTCACTGAGCAACGTCTCTCTAATTTCTTCCCTGTGCAACCATCACTGAGACCTACTGCCCAGGGAGGTGGTGGAGTTGCCATGACTGGAAGTCTTTAAGAAAACATTGGATGTGGCACTTGGTGGCATGGTTTAGCTGATGGTGGTGTTAGGTCATAGAATTGTCAGGGTTGGAAGGGAACTCAAGGATCATCCAGTTCCCACCCCCCTGCCATGGGCAGGGACACCTCACACTACAGCAGGTTGCTCACAGCCACATCCAGCCTGGCTGCAAAAACCTCCAGGCATGAGGCTTCCATCACCTCCCTGGGCAGAGCCCTGGGAAAGCCAAGCAAACCCTGGTTGTGTGCAGGGGACTCTCACTGACCCACACATGCACAGGATGCTGAGGTTGGTGGAACACTGGGACATATTGCCCTGGGAGGTGGTGGATGCCTCATGCCAGGAGATATTCAGGGTCAGGCTTCATAGGGCTCTGAGCAACCTCATCTAGTCCCTAGGAGATGTCCCTGTTTGCCACGGGGAGGTTGGATCAGATGATCTCTAATGGTCCCTTCCAACCCAATGCATTCTATAGGCTCCCAGGAGACCTTCTTGTGGCCTTACAGTGTCTGAAGGGGGCTACAAGAAAGCTGGGGAGGGACTTTTGAGGGTGTCAGGGAGTGATAGGACTGGGGGGAATGGATCCAAGCTAGAGGAGGGGAGATTGAGATTTGACATTAGGAAGAAGTTCTTCCCCATGGGGTTGGTGAGACACTGGCACAGGTTGCCCAGGGAGGTGGTGGAAGCCTCATCCCTGGAGGTTTTTGCAGCCAGGCTGGATGTGGCTGTGAGCAACCTGCTGTAGTGTGAGGTGTCCCTGCCCATGGCAGGGGGGTTGGGACTGGATGATCCTTGAGGTCCCTTCCAACCCTGACAGTTCTGTGATTCTATGATTCTGTGGGGGTAGCAGTGGGGACTGCTCTCCCTGCCAACTCCCCAAAAGCTGCTGGAGCATCCCTGCACCACCACCATCTCACTTGTCCTCCAGGTTTTCCCCCTGGGAGAGGCAGGACAAGTCCAGCTGAGGTTAGAGCAGCCCAAACTCACAGTGGGGCTAATCAGAGAGGCTTTGCCTGGAGGGGGAACTGCTGTGCTCATCTGCACTGCTTCATCAGCCAGGCTAAGGGGGTTCCCTGGCAAGGGCTGTGCTGGGAAGACTGGAAAGAAACCATTTTCCTGCAGCCATGGTCACTTACCTCAAAGCTGCCTGAGGCCACACAGACCTGGAGCCAGCAGCAGCAGCAGCTCAGGCAGAGCAGAGCTCCCAAACACTGCAGGGAGAGTGCAACCACAAGCCTCACACACCCACACACCCTCTGTTTGCAGCAAGTACTCAGCTGCAAGCCAGGCCAAGGGCAAGTAAACAGGAATGACTTCATTGTCATCTAAAAGGGATTAATTAGATGCAGGAATCAACAGGGAGTCCTTCCTTCCACACTGGTGGGTGGCACATTGCTGCTGTCAGTCATCGAAGAGTGACCCCCAGACCTACGTGAGCAACAACAGGCACTTGGTTTCTGCTCCTCATGGCCCAACATTCTTTGGGTTCATTTCAGTTCCCTTCAAGACAGGCAAAAATAAAGTTTAAAAAACTTAACCAAAGTCCACCAAAACCAAACCAAACCAAACCAAACCAAACCAAAAAGGTGCAAAGCAAGTAACAGAAACCCGAAGCTGGGGTGGGTTTGGTGCTGTATTTGTACCACAAAATGATCAAATTAATCAGTTGTGTTACTCAGGAGTCTGAGCTCTCTCTGCTAGAGGGCTGGGGGTGGCTAAGCTGCTCTCAAGAATGAGTTAGGTCATAGAATTGTCAGGGTTGGAAGGGACCTCAAGGCTCATCCAGTTCCAACCCCCCTGCCCTGGCCAGGGACACCTCACACTACAGCAGGTTGCTCACAGCCACATCCAGCCTGGCTGCAAAAACCTCCAGGGATGAGGCTTCCACCACCTCCATGGACAACCTGTGCCAGTGTCTCATAGTGAAGAACTCCTTCCTAACATCCAATCTGAATCTCCCCATTTCTAGTTTTGCTCCATTCCCCCCAGTCCTATCACTCCCTGACACCCTCAAAAGTGCCTCCCCAGCTTTCTTGTAGCCCCCTTCAGATACTGGAAGGCCACAAGAAGGTCTCCTCAGAGCCTTCTCTTCTCCAGACTGATCAGCCCCAACTCTCTCAGTCTGTCTGAGAGACTGTCTCAGTCTGTCCAGGTTTTCTTCATCTACTCATCAGAAACCTTTTGAGTTACAGCAACCAACTCCAGCCAGGAGCCCTGGGAATTTTTAGTCTGGAGAAGATAAGACTGAGAGGGGATTTAATAAATGTTTATAAATACCTCAGGGCTGGGGGTCAAGAGGGAGGGGACAGGATCTGCTCACTTGCACCCTGGGATAGGACAAGGGGTAATGGAGAGAAACTCCAGCACAGGAGGTTCCACCTCAACATGAGGAGGAACTTCTTGTCTGTGAGGGTCACAGAGCACTGGAGCAGGCTGCCCAGAGAGGTTGTGGAGTCTCCTTCTCTGGAGACTTTCCAGCCCCATCTGGATGTGTTCCTGTGTGACCTGTGCTGGATTCTATGGTCCTGCTCTATCAGGAGGGTTGGACTCAATGATCTCTGGAGGTCTTTTCCAACCCCTAACATCCTGAGATCCTGTGATAAAGCTGGGGTTTTGCTCTAACTTACCTCCAGGAACTAACTGCCCAGTTCATCCTCAGCCCATCACCCAGGATGACAGAAAGGAGACAATCCTGTCTTTCACATGCACCCATCCCACCTTCTGTACTTACTGAGGATCTGAACCATTTATTTTGAACATTGAGGCCTGCACCAATCTCACTGCTAGCACCTTAGGCAGGCTCAGAGAAAGAAAAAACAGACAAAGATCAGCTCTCCCAGCATGAGAAAACAAAGGGCTCCATTTAGATGCCTGAAGGCAGGCAACTCAGTGCCATTTGAGATGCCCTAAGGCACCCAAGATACACAGGGGGTTGGCAGATAGCACATAAGACCTATGGAAGCAGCAGCAGGAGACAGGGAGACCATGCAGGATACCCCAGGCTGTCTCCAGCAGTACCTGATGCCAAAGCTGAAGCACACTGAAAAAACTCCTGTTCCCACTGAAGGCAGCTGTACAGCTTCCTTCCCTAGCAAACAGGCATCTTGCAGAGCAGCTAAAGCAGCAGAAGAGCTGCAGAAGAATTGTGTCCTTCTTTCGGGTGTGCTGAGACCTGGCAGAGCTTCCAGGCTGCGTCAGCTGATTTTGTTGTGAGCATGGAATGCTCACTGAGCCCCACCAGCTGCTCTGATAACCATCTCTGCCAGCCTGCTGAATGCATTCCTTTCAGCTGCTGCCTCTGAAGTTCTGGAGTGAGGGCAGAGCTTCTGCAACACACCACTGCAGTGGGAACATCATTTTCTTTGGGTTTTTTTTTTTTTTTCTTAGCTACAGGAGCAAGAGAGCTGTCTGTAAAGATGGATGATTATCAGACCCTAGGAGTGGAAGGTCATTGTGTCAGGGCTCCTGGCTCCTGCACAGACAACATACTGCTGGCTAATCACAGAATGTTAGGGGCTGGAAGGGACCTCCAAAGCTCATCCAGCCCAACCCCCCTGCCAGAGCAGGATTACCTAGGGCAGAGCACACAGGAACACAGCCAGGTGGGTGTTGAATATCTCCAGAGAGGGAGACTCCACAACCCCCCTGGGCAGCAACCTTCTTCTTCTCAACAGGTACCCTTCTACGAGGGAGAGCACCTCTAATGATCTTATTAATTGCTGTACTGCTGATTACCACAAGGTTGTTCACAGTATCACAGCATATCGGAGGTTGGAAGGGACCTGAAGAGCTCAGGCTGCAGTGTTGTGGCACTGCAGCCTGAACACAGCTAGAGGATGATGCTCAGTGACAGCACAAGGGGCAATGGGTGGGAGTTGAGGCACAGGAAGTTCCATGGAAACAGGAGGGAAAAGTTTTCCACTGTGAGGGTGACAGAAGACTGGAAGGGGCTGCCCAGGGGGGTTGTGGAGTCTCCCTCTCTGGAGGTATTCAAAACCCACCTGGCTGTGTTCCTGTGTGACCTGCTCTAGGTGATGCTGCTCTGGCAGGGGGGTTGGACTGGGTGAGCTTTGGAGGTCCCTTCCAGCCCCTAACATAATTCTGTGACAAGCACACAAGTCTTTCAACTGCAGTTAATAAAGCTGAGAGGCTATGTCTTGCTTGCATTCCAGTCTTGGAATCCAGCATGAAACTATGGACCAGAAGCATTTCCAGCAATTAGTGTTAAATGAGCATGACTAGAATGAGTACTAATTTTCTGGACTGCCAGCAAGGAACACTGACACAATTTTCTACTTAGAGTGAAACAAGCATTGCCCAGGTGAAATCTGAGGATACTCCACACAACTATTTTTGGTGTGATCTAATTAAGAGACTTAACTGCTCTCCAAAATCTGAAAAGATGACTTGTCCTTAGATCTTCACAGTCTCACAAATATCAGAGGCTGGAAGGGACCTCCAGAGATCATTGAGTGCAACCCCCTGCCAGAGCAGCATCACCCAGGGGAGTCTGCACAGGAATGCATCCAGGTGGGATTGGAAAGTCTCCAGAGAAGGAGACTCCACAACCCCCCTGGGCAGCCTGTTCCAGGGCTCTGTCACTCTCACTGGAAAGAAGTTTCTCCTCATGTTGAGGTGATTTTATTGTCATAGAATCATAGACTTGTTAGGGTTGGAAGGGACCTCAAGAATCACCCAGTTCCAACCCCCCTGCCATGGGCAGGGACACCTCACACTACAGCAGGTTGCTCACAGCCACATCCAGCCTGGCTGCAAAAACCTCCAGGGATGAGGCTTCCACCAACTCCCTGGGCAACCTGTTCCAGTGTCTCACCACCCTCATGGGGAAGAATTTCCTACTAACATCCAATCTGAATCTCCCCATTTCTAGTTTTGCTCCATTCCCCCTAGTCCTATCACTACCTGACACCCTCAAAAGTCCCTCCCCAGCTTTTTTGGAGCCCCCTTCAGATACTGGAAGGCCACAAGAAGGTCTCCTGGAAGCCTTCTCTTCTCCAGACTGAACAGCCCCAACTCTCTCAATCTGTCTCCAGAGCAGAGCAGCTCCAGCCCTCTGATCATCCTCATGGTCCTTCTCTGGACACCTTCCAGCACCTCCAGATCCTTCTTGTAATCGAGGCTCCAGAACTGGATGCAGTACTCCAGGTGGGGTCTCAGCAGAGTGGAGTAGAAGGGAGAATCACCTCCCTTGACCTGCTGGCTCTGCTTCTCTCAAGGAATTCAGTGAGAAGCAGTGATGTGTGTGTAGGAGCACACAGACTTTCCTGCTCAGCTGAGGGCTGTATGTCATTATTCTCCAACACACACTTGAACCAGCTGCCATCCTTCAGCACAGGTTCTGTGAGTGGACACTGCCATCTAGGCAGGCTTTTGGGGAGCAGCACACCTATTTCACAACAGCAGCTGTCTTTTGCCAGGGGAAAAAAAGAAAATACTCTATTACCCACAAGAGAGGAGAAAGGAACAGGGGTTTTAATACTATTAAAAAAAAAACAAAAGAGACACACTGAAAATACACAACCTGACATCAACCTGATTGGGCACTCCACGTGAATCACAGAATGTTAGGGGCTGGAAGGGAGCTCCAAAGCTCATCCAGTCCATCCCCCCTGCCAGTGCAGCATCACCTAGAGCAGATCACACAGGAGCACAGCCAGGTGGGTTTGGAATATCTCCAGAGAGGGAGACTCCACAACCCCCCTGGGCAGCCTCTTCCAGCAAAGATGAACAGCAAAGATTTTTTTTTTCTGCATGTTTGTGAAGAAATATAATAATTCTCTGCTTCTAGACACAGAACCTGCAGTTCAGCTCTGCACTGAATCACAAACTCCTCTGAACTCTGAACACCCCAAACAGAAACTCTAGGCTGTTAATGCTTATTCATTACCAAAGGACATTTTTACTACAGCACTACTGTCTTGGTATCTCTTTTATATGCTTTGAGATACACTGAAAGTACATTTTTTAGAAGACAGTGACTAAAATATCTACTGAATTTCTACAGAGTGAAACAAAATGTAAACCCGTTTCCCTTCTTAACCCCAAAATAGTTTCCAACCTCCCTCCCTCCCCTCCACACCCAGAACAAACAAACAATAAAGATGAAATATTCAATACATCAAATGCATCTAATCTTGGTTAAAGCAATAAACAAATTCTATACATGGCATACACAGGAGGCTTACAGACAGAAGGTTTGGCTGAGCACTCACAAGGATGAGCAGAGGGCTGGAGCTCCTCTCCTGTAAGGACAGACTAAAAGAGTTGGGGTTGTTCAGTCTGGAGAAAAGAAGGCTCTGAGGAGACCTTCTTGTGGCCTTCCAGGATCTGAAGGGGGCTCCAAGAAAGCTGGGGAGGCACTTTTTAGGGTGTCAGGTAGTGATAGGACTGCGGGGAATGGAACAAAACAGATTGGATGTGAGGAAGAAGTTTTTCCCCATGAAAGGTGGTGAGACACTGGAAGAGGTTGCCTGGAACAGGTTGTCCAGGGAGGTGGTGGAAGCCTCATCCCTGGAGGGTTTTTAAGGCTGGATGTGGCTGTGAGCAACCTGATGCCCATGGCAGGGGGGTTGGAACTGGATGATCCTTGAGGACCCTTCCCACACTGACAATTCTGTGATTTAGCTCATGAGACAGACTTGATGGTCTCAGAGGTCTATTCCAGCCTCAGTAATGATTCTGTGATTTCAAAGCTTAACAAATAGCTTCATTATCAGTTGTGGGAGCACAAGGAATGTATGACTGCAGAATCTGACACAAATGGTGGTGGGACCCAAAGAGATTATCATTTAGCACCTTCCACCTCTGCAAATCCTTTGAATGTGGCTTTTTAAATTGAGTTCTGCTGGAGGCCAGGCAGTGCCCTAAACTACAAACAACAAACCACACTGCAAGGATCGGTCCTGAGGTTTGAGGGAGTGAGGAGCCCTGAGAAGCACATCACCTTGAGATGCTGGCATGTGCACTTTGGCACCCAGCATGGAGGGTGTTGTCCCAGAGGCCAGATTCCCTTGGATTTCAGGAGATCTTCTCAATTAACAACCTCACAGATCATCAGACAGCGGAACAGAGTGGCCTGAGGGGGAACATCCACTGCCATTCAGAGTGATGTCATCCTTCTGAGCTTCCTCCCAGCACATTTCAGTCATCACCTTGAGGACTGCCCTGAGCAGGTTTGCATTAAAGGTCTCCTTTTCTCTCCCTTAAAGATGCCTCTGACTAATAATGGCAATATGGATGTCTGGCTCCTGCCACACATCCTCCCCACCCCTCTTTTCCTTCCCCCTTCCATCACAGAATCACAGAAACATTCAGGTTGGAAAAGACCCTCAGGATCACCAAGTCCAACCCAGAACCCCACTCTCATAAGCATCATATCATAAGCAGCAATGCAGCATGAGATTGATTTGTACAGAAAGCAAAGCAACCCCCAAAAAAAAGAGCACTAGGAACTGCTGAATTCACATTTAATTTAGGTGGTGGAAAAAATGAGCAGAGCTGGCACCAAAGGAATTCAGTAAGGAGCTTTTAAACTACTGTGCTGGAAGAAGATCTGCTGCCCTTTGAGCAGTGCTGGAATGTAGGACAAGAGAGGATAATTTTCACACCTTTGCTGTGTCCTTGGCTTGTCATATGGAAAAGAAGGGCATCATTCAAAATGAAACAAACCTCCACTGAGCTCACAGGCTTTCAGACTGAACAGTTAGACTCCTTTTGGCACTTAAGGATGTTCAGTGCCCTTTATATTAGCCCAGGAAAAAGAAACATTCATAGCTTGAAGTTTATAGCAGAGTGTTAGGGTTCATTTGGTGTTTCTGTGTCCTCACCCATGGAAAATGGTTGTGTGCACTGCTTCTTCCCCCACCACTGGCATGAACAGGTCAGGCCACTGTTCCCTTTTCTTGCCAAAGTGGCACAAACTGCCTAGCAGGAGACTGATTCTGTATTTCAAGGAAAAAGAAAAAAAAAACAGCAGACATAGCAGCAAAGATGATTGAATCATAGAATGGTAGGGGTTGGAAGGGACCTCTGGAGACTGAGTCCAAGTCCCCTGCCAAAGAGCCTCTCACCCATAGCAAAAAAATTAAACATCTCCCTTCATTTCTCAAGCAAAAGGAGGGTTTCATTTCCCTTGCAGAAAGGAAAGATTTGAGACTACCTCACAGGTCAGCTGAAAGACATCTCTGCTCCCCTCTGGTGAGACCCCACCTGGAGTACTGTGTCCACTTCTGGGGCCTCTATTACAAGAAGGATCTGGAGGTGCTGGAAGGTGTCCAGAGAAGGGCCATGAGGATGAGCAGAGGGCTGGAGCTGCTCTGCTATGGAGACAGACTGAGAGAGTTGGGGTTGTTGAGCCTGGAGAGGAGAAGGCTCTGAGGAGACCTTCTTGTGGCTTTCCAGTATCTGAAGGGGGCTACAAGAAAGCTGGGGAGGGACTTTTGAGGGTGTCAGGGAGTGATAGGACTGGGGGGAAAGGAAAAAACTAGAAACAGGTAAATTCAGATTGGATGTGAGGAAGAAGTTTTTCCCCATGAGGGTAGTGAGACACTGGAGCAGGTTGCCCAGGGAGGTGGTAGAAGCCTCATCCCTGGAGGTTTTTGCAGCCAGGCTGGATGTGGCTGTGAGCAACCTGCTGTAGTGTGAGGTGTCCCTGCCCATGGCAGGGGGTTGGAACTGGATGATCCTTGAGGTCCTCTCCAACCTTAACAATTCTATGATTCTAATGACTCTCATTAAAGGAGGTCTCCATCAGAGCAGACACCCAAGCTGGTCTGGTTGCTTAAATTTTACTCTGTTGGCAGTAAGAGTCACATTGAAGCAACTTCTTTGGGTTTTCCCAGAGCAGTAACAAAACCAAGAGGCAGCATGTGCATAAGATGTTTTATTGACTAAAATCCTGCTTTTCATATTTACACAGTGAAGTTTAGAGCTGTAACCTAGTGAAGCACAGCAATGTGTTAATGTTCATATGACATCTGGAGTATCTTTAAATCCATCTGAAACTACTTAGTACAGCAATCATCTGCCCATAATTGAGATTCAAACTGATTTCATAATTGAGATTCAAACTTCCTGAAGGATAGCCAAGATGAATGCTAAGGATAGCTGAGTTGAGAGAAAAGAGTCTGCTATGAGAACTCCATACCCAAAAGATCTGAGTCAAGTATCAAGAGTTTTGAAGGCAGCTTCTGTATTTCCTTGTTCTTCTTATCTCTGCAGAAGAAGATAAAAAAAAAAAAAAAAGATAAATTACAAATCTTAAGGCTGAAAGTAATATCCACAGCTTAAACACACAGCAGCCTCCATGGTAATCTTACTTTTTTTAATTGATAATGGTGTCTTCACATTAAGCAGTGTGAACTACAACAAAATACTTATGTATTAAAAAATAGATTAACAGTTTAAAGCTGCCACAGGAGACAGGAAGGAATTTGAAATGATGCAACTGATACCTAGCAAAACTAGAAATGGGGAGATTCAGATTGGTTGTTAGGAAGAAATTCTTCCCCATGAGGGTGGTGAGAGACTGGCAGAGGTTGCCCAGGGAGGTGGGGGAAGCCTCATCCCTGGAGGTTTTTAAGGCCAGGCTGGATGTGGCTTTGAGCAACCTGCTGTAGTGTGAGGTGTCCCTGCCCATGGCAGGGGGGTTGGAACTGGATGATCCTTGAGGTTCCTTCCCACCCTGACAATTCTGTGATTCTATGATTCTAGGGTAAAGACAACACTAGTTACCACCATTTAAGCAAGAACTTTTATAATCAGGTGTCTTCTATCTCATAGAATCATTTGAATAGATTTAGTTGGAAGGGAACTTGAAGGTCATCAAGTTCCAACCCCTTTGCCATGGGCAGGGGCACCTCACACAGGTTGCTCAGGGCCCCATCCAACCTGGCCTCGAACACCTCCAGGGATGAGGCACCCACAACCTCCCTGGGTGACCTCTTCCAGTGTCTCACCACCCTTGGCCATCTGTCATTTCTATCCTACAAACAGCCCTCAATATATTTCTGTATCACAAGAATATATTTTATCAAATTTGTGGCTGTTTGCTTCTGTTTCTTCTTTTATCTTCTTTTTTTCTTTTCCTTCTCTAGTTATTTATTTGTTTGCTTCCTTGCTTGTTTTTTATTTATCTTCTTTTCCCCTACCCCAAATGATCAGCCAGACACCATTCCATCTATCCAGGAAACATATATCCATCCTAACCTCACTGCTGCTTTTCTCTTCATCTTTCCTCCTCACCCCCCCAACTACAAAGAATTATCTGGAACACAGCTGCCTACCTGGAAGCTATTTCTCTGCTAGCTATCATAGCTATAAATTTTAATAACTAAGAAGCTGCTGAAAGATTCAGATTCTGTTCTTGCCTGTCTCATCAGTGAGGTATAGAGCATGCATTGTCTCTGAGCAGGGCAACCATCTGTACTAGCAATTTCAAGATAAGCAGCTATGCCTGTGTGTGAGACACTGTCAACACAGGTTGACTAAAACCAACTGGACATTAGGATCATAAAGGCTAAGCTTAGAAATGATTGACTCCAGCATCCAGCTTCAGATCCTGCATCAGCCTCAGACACAAAGCAGGAAGTTATTTGAGGTGCCTGAGGGACATTTGTACATACAGCCAAACATGTCCCTGTCCCCCTGCACTTGTGGTGGTTTGCTAAGCTCATCAGTCCAGACTGAGGACAAGAAATGTCACTATGGTTGCACCTAGCACAAAATAAAGAAACAAATGTAAAGCAATCCTCCCATTTGTTAGAAACATAAGCACAGAACCACAGGAACATTCAGGTTGAAAAAGTCCAACCCAGAACCCTGCTCTACAAGGGTCACCCCTAAACCAGAGCCCCAAGCACCACAGCCAAAACCCCTTTAAACACATCCAGGCTTGGGGACTCAACCACCTCCCTAGGCAGCACATTCCAACCCCTGACCACTCTTGACATCAAAAAATGTTTCCTAATGTCCACTCTAAACCTACCCAGTAGCAGCTTGAGGCCATTCCCTCTTGTTCTATCACTAATTACCTGTGAGAAGAGACCAGCACCAACCTCTCCACAACCTCCTTTCAGGTAGTTGTAGACAGCAATGAGGTCTGCCCTCAGCCTCCTCTTTTCCAAACTAACCATCCCCAGCTCCTTCAGTCTCTCTTCATCAGATTTATTCTCCAGGCCCTTCCCAGCTTCCTTGCCCTCCTCTGCCCTGGCTCCAGCACCTCCACATCTCTCTTGCATTCAGGTGCCCAAAACTGGACACAACACTCCAGGTGTGGCCTCCCCAGAGCTGAGTCCCAGGGGACAATCCCCTCCCTGCTCCTGCTGGACACAGCATTGCTGATCCCAGCCAGGATGCCTTTGGCTTTCTTGGCCACCTGGGCACACTGCTGGCTCCTCTTCAGCTGCTTGTCCATCAGCACCCCCAGCTCCCTTTCTGCCAGCAGCTTTCCAGCCACACTGCCCCAAGCCTGGAGCATTGCTTGGGGTTGTTGTGCCCCAAGGTCAGGACCTGGCACTTGGCCTTGTTGAAGCTCCTCCTGTTAACACTGGCCATGGATCCAATCTCTCCAAGTCCCTCTGCAGAGCCTCCCTCCCCTGGTGCAGATCAACACTGCCACCTGACTTGGTGTCATCTGCAAACTCACTGCTGACACACTCTGTGTCCTCAACAAGGTCAGCAATAAAGATGTGAAACAGAAGTGGTCCCAACACTGAGCCCTGAGGAACACCATTTGTGGCCAGCTGCCAGCTGGATGTAACTCCATTGACTACCACTCTTTGGGGCCATGTTTTCAGCACTCCAATAACCTCCTCTGATAGCTGTGTGTGATGCAGCCCACAGCAGAAGTGTAAACATGAATGCAGATTACTTTTCCACGTTTTAATCCATATTACTTTCACAGCAAGCTTTAGTGTGGGATTCCAGGGTGGAAATTGGATTGTGTGCAAATTCAACAAATCTCAGCCCTCCCCCCCTTTTTTTTTCCCCTCCTCACACCTCCCTCTCATTACCATCCTCTGGAGGAAGAGGTGTTAAAGGAAGTCTCTCAACCACAAAATGTCCTCAGTTTGTTTCCTTTTCCTTACATAGAGACAAGAATAATTGGCCCTTGGGTTTCCTTTGGACTCAAAACAGATCAGAGGCTACCTAGCAGGGGCCAGTAATTCAAGCAGCTACAACCTACTCTTTTTAGGAAAGCTTCCCTGACTTTATCAGAGAGATGCCAAACAAAAATGAAATGGAGTCTTTCAGGAGTTCAACTCAGACAAAAGGCAAGGACAGCTCTCAAGAAAAAAAAAAAAAAGGAGCATTTACTGTGTACTATACAATAAAAGTCACAACAGCCTTTGGTTTGAATCCTAAGGAAATGCTTTGGAATGCCAGGAACAGGGAGTGCTGGAGAAGCATTGTGTGTGGAACTCCACTGGTTTTTTGGAGACACTGCCTCACTGCTAAGTGTTCTCACTTCACATTCAGGCACTCTGCTATCAGCTTGGAGGCAAACAAAGAGGGTGAAGTGGAAAACGCTGCCCCAAAAGGCTGCATGTAAACCAGATTAGCACTGAGGTATTGACAACCTTCTACTCCCAGCCCTAAATTTAATTCACAGTTTAATGCAGAGGTAAAATGGACACAAGAGGACACCCCAAACAGAGGGTCCACCTTGACCCTCCCATCTTCTGTGTCAACAGCTACAAATGCCCTGACTGCCTATTACAGGATCTACTTAATCCAAAGCAAATCAAGCTGTGCTTTCCTTTTCTTTTTTCCCCCCTCTTCTTTTCTTTTTTCTTTTCCTTTTTCATTTCTTCTCTTTTTTCTTTACTTTTCTTTTTCTTTTTACTTTTCTCTGTTTTCCTTTCCTTTTCTCTTTTCTTTTTCTTTTTTCTTTTCTCTTTTTCTTTTATTTTCTTTTCTCTCTTTTCTTTTTTCCTTTTCTTTTCTTTTCTTTTCTTTTCTTTTCTTTTCTTTTCTTTTCTTTTCTTTTCTTTTCTTTTCTTTTCTTTTCTTTTCTTTTCTTTTCTTTTCTTTTCTCTTCTTTTCTCTTCTTCTTTTTTCTCTCCTCTCCTCTCCTCTCCTCTCCTCTCCTCTCCTCTCCTCTCCTCTCCTCTCCTCTCCTCTCCTCTCCTCTCCTCTCCTCTCCTCTCCTCTCCTCTCCTCTCCTCTCCTCTCCTCTCCTCTCCTCTCCTCTCCTCTCCTCTCCTCTCCTCTCTCTCCTCTCCTCTCCTCTCCTCTCTTCTCTTCTCCTCTCTTCTCCTCTCCTCTCCTCTCTTTACTTTTTATTTTATTTATTTTCTTTTTTATCTTTCATTTTATTTTCTCTTTAATTTTCTTGTGTTTTCTTTTCTTTTATTGTCTTTTTTCTTTACATGACTCAGTCTCAAAAACTAAGCTACTTGATTTACTTAGTTCAATGGAAATTAGAGAATACAATGCACTGACCCATTTCCTAACTATTAAACTTTGGTCAGTAAACATCAGCAGCTCTCCTACAACAATATACAGCACAGTTTGCCACTGTGCAGTCTAAAGCTACCTGGTATTATATTACAATGAAACACAGACAAAGGATGTTACAGACTGTGATTAACAGCCATGTAATAGAAATATTATTCCCCAGGCTTGGTGCCTGAAGGGCTCTGCAAACCCAAATCTTCAAGCATAGTCCAAGACTATGAAGAATTTTTAGAGTAGTAAGTAAAAGCCTTGTGACTGTATTGGAAGAGCACTGCAAGGTGCTAGAGATAACCTCATATACTTTTAATGCTCTATGTAATTAATGCAGTGCCTGTAATTGGTGTAAATTGGGCCTTTTTAGTACCTCACAGGAGTACAGCCCACCCCACCCTGCAGAGTGGAAAATTCTAACACTTTGCCTGTGAAATCATTGTAAGTGTTCTAATCCAGATGAAACCATGTGCATCACTCTTCCCTCCACCTTTCACTTTCCATTCTTTTCACTTCTCAGCCACAGGGCATTTAATTTTCAGATTGATTAAGCAAGGTAATTGATTTTTAAACACTGCCTTGAATGGCACTGCCTTAAAATAATTCCCGTGCCTTTCAGGCTGAAGGCCCCAAAGCCCTAAGAGGCAATCCCTGTTGAAAGATGAGTAGCTTAGCCCCAAGCCTTGCAGTCACTTTGCTGGGATGCTTACAGGCAAACTGTCAGCAGCAGCCATTCTTTTCTCACCTGTGCTACTGCTCAGTAGTTAATCATTTTTCGAAGAGCATCATAGCATTTCCATTTGTCTGGGATGTAGAAAGGCTCAAAGATGTGAGGGAAAGGAGTGTCATAGCCACACACTCTTGAAATGGGAGCTTCTAAATTCAAAAAGCATTCCTCCTGTTAAGAGAGAAACAGAACAAATGTTAGTGGGGGTCGTTGTTTTCAGGAGTCTTGCATCACAAATGGAAGTCAAATGAACTTTGCCAGACTGACAGTCCTGGAAATTCAAACCTTCTATTTATACCAACAGCCTAAGTAGTCCAGACTAGAACAGTGCTTCCTTTTGCCCCAAGGTCCATATTGAAATAACAACTTGTGCTAATGGTATTTTCATTTTCTGCATGTGTGCTGCATTAAATCATAGGCAGGTTATATTTAGTACATCTGCTATACATCCAGACATGTGCTGCCAAGAAACAAATACTGTAGGAACAAAGCAGTAAGAGTTCCTTTCCTGTGCCACTTTTAAACCTACAGAAGAATTACCTCATCTAAGACTGTGTGTGTTATTTGTTGGATACATTAATACCAGATTCAAGCTTCTTTGAATCCTTAGATTAGTAAGACACTGTCTCAGAAGCATTAAGCAGTTAGGGATATTATCAACTGGAACACAAGTAGATTTGCATATCTCTAACCTTTGAGTCAAACCTATGCTCAAAATTCCACCACTTGTGTTCTATTCAGAGATCAGATGTGGGAATGACTGTGAGAGATTCATTACTCGACCTAGTAGGGCACAAAATATTACCAATACATCCTACTAACCTGAAAGTAACCTGTGGAAATAGGTAAAATGTTACCAGCTTTAGCAAATAAATAGTGAAGTTTCAGTCTTCCCACCCTGAAGCATCAGCGTGATGGCATGGACCATGAAAATCTGCAAGTAGGTGTAGAAATAAGTCTGCCAGATCAAACTGATGTTGATGCCAGTTATCAGGTACCTTTCTCACCACATCTTTAGCTTTCACAGAATCCCAGAATCAGCTAGAGTGGAAGAGACCTCCAAGATCATCAAGTCCAACAGATCACCCAATCCTAACTAATCAACCAGACCATGGCACTAAGTGCCTCACTTCAGTCTCCTCTTAAACACCTCCAGGAACATCGACTCCACCACTTTCCCGGGCAGCACATTCCCATGGCCAATCTCTCTTTCTGGGAAGAACTTCTTTCTTAGATCAAGCCTAAACTTCCCCATGCACAGCTTGAGACTGTGTCCTCTTGTTCTGGTGCTGGTTGCCTGGGAGAAGAGACCAACCCCCACCTGGCTACAACCTCCCTTCAGGGAGTTGTAGACAGCAATGAGGTCTCCCCTGAGCCTCTTCTTCTCCAGGCTAAACACCCCCAGCTCCCTCAGCCTCTCCTCACAGGGCTGTGCTCCAGACCCCTCCCCAGCCTTGTTGCCCTCCTCTGGAGACGTTCCAGCATCTCAACATCTTTCTTGAATCGAGGGGCCCAGAACTGGACACAGCACTCCAGGTGTAGCCTGACCAGTGCTGAGCACAGGGGCAGAAGGAGTGAAGAGACAAAACCTGTCTCTCCTCCTGGCCTCTCCTTTACAGACTGCAGCAACCCAGACATCCTGGCCAGCTTGGAAGCAAAATGGGAGGTGAAGGATTATCTACCAGTCCTTTTCCATCAGACACACCAGGAAAACTGTCAAAGAGCTGTGCTTTTCTGCAGAAAGTGCTAAGTATTTTCTCAGACTGATGACCTGTCTTGATGCATGTTGCCTTGCAGCCCATGGCAGCCTCACTCCAGCTCACTCTGCTTTTTATACAGCCTGGGATTTGGCACCATAGAAGGTACTCCTAACACGCTGAGATTATAACTTTCTGCTCCAGCTACCACTTAGGTGCACTGTGAAGTGGCATATTTCCAGAAAATAGATGGAAGTAAAAAGTGGAAGAAGTTGTGTCTTATAAAAGCATATAAATATCTAAAGGGTAGAGGTCATGGGGCTGGGGCTGGGCTCTTCTCAGTGATAGGACAAGGGGCAGTGGGGGGCACAAACCAGAACACAGGAGGTTTCTCTTGAATTTAAGGAAAACTTCTTTACTTTGAGGAGGATGGAGCACTGCAACAGGCTGCCCAGAGAGGCTGGAGAGTCCTTCTCTGGAGACTTTCAAAACCCACCTACACAACCTCCTCTGGGTGATCCTGCACTAGCAGTGGGGCTTTAACCAGATGATCTCCAGGAATCCCCTCCAACCCCAACCACTCTGTGATTCTGTGTGATTGCATTTAGTGCCACTAGATTTAATACTGAACCAATTCACCCACAAAACTGCAGAGTCTGAATAGCTCTGAGGCAAAAATGTATGCAAAACAGACAAAGATTTTTGAGCTCCATAGAATCATAGAATTGTTAGGGTTGGAAGGGACCTCAAGGATCATCCAGTTCCAACCCCCCTGCCATGGGCAGGGACACCTCACACTACAGCAGGTTGCTCACAGCCACATCCAGCCTGGCTGCAAAAACCTCCAGGGATGAGGCTTCCACCACCTCCCTGGGCAACCTGTGCCAGTGTCTCACCACCCTCATGGTGTAAAACTTCTTCCTAACATCCAATCTGAATCTACCCATTTCTAGTTTTGCTCCATTCCCCCCAGTCCTATCACTGCCTGACACCCTCAAAAGTCCCTCCCCAGCTTTCTTGTAGGCCCCTTTCAGATACTGGAAGGCCACAATAAGGTCTCCTGAGAGCCTTCTCTTCTCCAGACTAAATAGTCCCAACTTTCTCAGTCTGTCCTGATAAGAGAAGAGCTCCAGCCCTCTGATCATCCTCATGGCCCTTCTCTGGACACCCTCCAGCACCTCCAGATCCTCCCTGTAATAGGGGTCCATCTTCAGACACTCCTTTCCTTTTCTTTGTAAAGTGAAAGATTCACAGACACAAGCCACCAGTGAAAGCCATGAGGGAAACCCTCTCCGTACACATTATCTGACTGAAGTCAGCATAGTTTTGCACAGATTCAAACTCAAATTGATTGATTAAGCCTAAATATAACAGAGTCTCATACAGAACTTCACATTGCAGTAGTTCATGGTGCAAAAAGTATTTTTTCCTAGCAAAGTGACAAAATTTGTCTAACAAGACACTGAATGAACTGCTTCAGAGTTTTTAGAGGTTACCATCACCAGTTCACAGAGTGGTTTGCCTCGGAAGGGACCACCAAAGATGACCTTACAATGTATTTTTTACCTTCATTGGCCACACTTCAAGTCACAGGTAAGTCCTATACACATGGATATGTTATCACACAGGTGACTGATGCATGCATTTTATGAGTGCAGGTTCAAGTCAGGTCCTGTGTTGGTGACAGAGCTTCCTGGAGTAAGCTTCTCAGCATCACTGACCACAGCAACACCAGAAATGCTGCAGACCTAGCAAAGCAAGGCTGACTCAGTTGGCATTGTTTAATTCACAGGTTTACTGGCAATACTTGAAAGCAAGCAGGGTGTCCCTGCCCATGGCAGGGGGGTTGGAACTAGATGATCACTGGAAGGGACCAGTGCTCAGCTGATAAACACTCTGCAAAGAATAAATGCTTTTAAGACTATTTGGTTTTAATGGAGTGGAAACCAAATTGTAATCCAGAAGGTGGAGTATAAAGTTCTCATCAGAAAAAGGTATCTGAAAACAATGAAGAATATGTACCTTTACTTCACAAGACAGAAGTGTGGTAAAGAGACAGGAGTCTTGGCAAACACCTGAGCCTGGCATCACTGTTCTCATTCAAAAGGTAATGAAGGTGGTTTTTACTCCTGAGGAGATTCCAACTGGACCCCAGAATAAGTTAAGATCACAGGTCCCACTGAAGATATGTTCTTGATATCCACTGCAATCAGCCAAATGTATCACACACACCACACTTCTGCCTGGATTTTTAGAGCAGATGCTAAAACTAAGGGCTTGGTAGATGCTGCATGATTGTATTTGAAATGCATCCTCTGGTACTGGTCACACTCCCTCTACTTCCCCAAATTAAAATATTATCACAGCATCACAGGGATTGGAAGGGACCTCCAGAGATCATCCAGTCCAACCTCCCTGCCAAAGCAGCATCACCCAGGGGAGTCCACACAGGAATGCATCCAGATGGGTTTGGAAAGTCTCCACACAAGGAGACTCCACAACTCCCCTGGGCAGCCTGTTCCAGGGCTCTGTCACCCTCACTGCAAAGAAGTTTCTCCTCTCCTTCAAGCTTGTACCTCTTGTTTCTTGTCTTATCACTGTGCACCACTGAAAACAGCCTGGCCCCCTCCACTTGACACCCACCCCTCAGCTACTGGCAGACAGTGATCAGATCCCCTCTCAGTCTTCCCAAGTATATTTTAGCTTTATTTAAGTGTATATTTTACTTCTATGAGAACTCTGAGGTACAGCTGAGAACTGCAGGCATTGATAGGGGTACAGATGTACAAGAAGGGTAAAAGAGAAGAAATCCCTTACTGGGCAATACTGAAACAGGACAAAAAGCCATTACTCATCCTTCTGCAATGTATAGAAAAATAAAGCAAGCTGGTCTGCAGTGCAGGGGAAGTGTTTTTAGGCATCTGGCCAATAAGAAAATAGTTAAAAGACTTTATTGCTTTGGATCTTCCTTCCTCTGAAAGGAATCTCTGTCATTCTGCATTCAGAGTAAACAAACCTCCATATGCAAACACTTTGGTAAGGACCAGCAAATGGGAGTATTTAATGTGCAGCTAGCAAGAGAGACAATTCTCAGCTGATATTTTCCCCCTTGACTACCCTATTTTAGTCAAACCCTACTTAATTCCCTGTCTTTCGGATCTACTTCATTTTCCCCCTCTGACTCAAATGAATTAAAAAAAAAATTAAAAAAAAAAGAAAAGGGAATATATTTTTTATTTGTAAATTTTGCTACTCTGTCAAATACTTCCCTTTCAAAATGAATTATTTCTGCAACATTTTACACCCCAGGGGTGTCCCTCCCATGCCAGTGTTATTTTGAAAGACTAGAGGTACTCAAAACAAATTAAGAGCTACAAGAATATCAAATGACCACTAAGCTGCTGCATTTTTACAACTCCTTTTGTCAGTACAGGAATTAATTTTCTGTAGGATGACGAATAAAAAACTGCTTTTAAAGAGCAAAGTGAATGGGCAGAGCTTGCTAGAGACTTTGGGATTTCTTTTGATATTACATCTATAAAAAGAAGCCTAAAGAGAAGGGTTAAAGTCCACTGCACAAGTCAAACCATAGGAATATTTTTCCATGCAAGGACACTTCTTTTTCTGCTGACAATAACTACAGAATTTCCACCCAGAAACTCAGGGCAAAGGTTTAATTCTGTTGTTTCTGTCAATTAGAAAGCAGAATTTTGCCTTCTCACCCATAGAACACAAAACTGAAAACAACACAACACAAAACAAAACAAACCCCCCACAAACAAACATCAACAACAACAAAACCAACCAAATAAAAAGAAAACCAAAAAAAACCAAAACATATATAAATAAATTTTCAGAGGGAAAAATGTCAATCACATTTCACTTTCTGTTCTGATATTTTTTTTCTTCTGATTTATAGCTGCTGTCCAACTGAAATGAGAGGCTCAAGCAGCTAAGAAAATTGATTCTATATCACTTGGGAGACGACTGCTACATTTATATTATCTATTACTTCCCCATGATAGATTTTCCACTCCAAATCCACTACTGGTGTAAGAATTAGATTAATTATATTTATATTATGTTATATTATATTATATTTTATTGTGTTATATTATATTATGTATTATGTTATATTAAGTTCTATTCTATTCTAAATTAGATTAATTTACATTCTTTTAGATTAATTTATGAATTGTATTTAATATTTTTTTTTCCAGAGGGAACATTGGCTTTTTTTCCCAATACCTTTGCCATATTATATCATATTAAATTAAGTTCTGTTCTGTTCTGTTCTATTCTATTCCATTTAATTATAGTATATTATAGATTAATTTACATTCTTTTAGATTAATTTATGAATTGTATTTAATATTTTTTTTCCAGAGGGAATGTTGGGGTTTTTTTCCCAATATCTTTGCCATATTATATTATATTAAGTTATATTAAGTTATCTTATATTATGTTAAGTTCTGTTCTATTCTATTCTATTCTATTCTATTCTACTCTATTCTATATTAATTTACATTATTTTAGATTAATTTAATTTAGATTATTTTAATTTATAAATTGTATTTAATATTTTTTTCCATAGGGAACATTGTTTTTTTTTTTTCCCCAATACCTTTGCCATATTATATTAAATTAAGTTCTGTTCTATTCTATTCTATTCTATTCTATTCTATTCTATTCTAGATTAGATTGATTTAGATTAATTTACATTATTTTAGATTAATTTATGAATTGTATTTAATTTTTTTTTTCCATAGGGAACGTTGTGTTTTTTTTTCCCAATACTTTTGCCATATTATATTATATTAAGTTATATTATATTCTGTTCTGTTCTATTCTATTCTATTCTAGGTTAGATTCATTTACATTATTTTAGATTAATTTAGATTAATTTACATTATTTTAGATTAATTTCTGAATTGTATTTAATTTTTTTTCCAGAGGGAGCATTGTTTTTTTTCCCCAATACCTTTGCCATATTATATTATATTAAGTTATATTATATTATGTTAAGTTCAGTTCTATTCTATTCTATTCTATTCTATTCTTATATTGTATTGTATTGTATTATATTACATTGTTATATTAAGTTATGTTATGTTATAGATTAGATTAATTTACATTCTTTTAGACTAATTTACATTCTTTTAGATTAATGTACATTCTTTTAGATTAATTTCTGAATTGTATTTAATTTCTTTTTTTCCAGAGGGAACATTGTTAGTTTTTTTTTCCCCAATACCTTTGCCATTTTTGCCTTAAAGCACTTTTATAAATCTCTTCCCGATAGTAACAATAAGGACATTTTTTTCCCCTCATAAAACTCCACTGCTCTGTGTTGTAAACCTTTAGCTTCCAACAGAGTTTTCTCCTTTCTGAGATCACTTTCAAACTCTTTTACAGCTCAAGCACAGCTTAGAGAGATCCATTTTGTTCGTCCCCAATTTTACTAATTTACACAATTAATATTTTGTCAAATGGGGAGAATTAGTTTGCTGCTAAATTATTTGTGATTGCCAAGTAGATAATATTTATATTTTAAAAATATAACAGCAATTGGGGGGGGGGGAGGGGGAACAGTAACAAGCACTTAGAGGAAAAAAGAAATCTGTGTAGTTCTTTGGTTTGTTACCATTAAAAAGCAATTAACAGCAATTTTTTTTATCTGTAGAGAACTGAATGCCATAAACCAATATCCATAAATGTACTCTAGAATGTTAATGTACTCTAGAAAAAGTATTGTAAGATGAAATGAACAAAAGTATTTCAAATAAAAAAAATAAACAGCCCTCTTAAATCCATCATGCTGAAGTATTTCCTTCAGCTACCTTTAAATCACAAGCACTTACATTTTTTTTTTTAGCTGGGAATATATTTCTGAACTACAGCACCTTTAGAATGCAGATGTAGGAAACAGTGCAACATTTTCAGGGCAACAGTCAACCTTGGTTTAATACTTCAATACATTCATATTTAAACCTTTTCTAATTTTTTTTTTTATTTTAATGAAATTGCCTAAGAGGTGCTGCATCATTCCACTAATTTCAAATTAAAAAGAAAGATTGCTCCCTAAATTTGCTGCACTAGAAATGAAAGGGAGGGCAGGGGTGCTGCAAATGTTTTCTTCATCAGAAGAAAGACACAGGGTCGGGTGGGGAGGATGGGGCCAGTTAATATAAATTCCTTCCATACAACACACACTTTCAGACAACATTATTTCTGCTATATATTATGTATGTAAGAAGCTTCCCAATAAATGTTTAAAGGAATTTGGGAGGGGAGAAAAAAAAAAAAAAAGAGAAGCAGAAGAAGAAAAAAAAGAGAAGCAGAAAAAGGAAAAAAAAAAAAGAAGCAGAAGCAGAAAGAAAAAAAAATGTTTAAATTACAAGCAATGTAAAAGGTTCACAGTGATAAATCAAGGAACAATGGGTTCAAACTTGAACATAGAAGATTTCAGCTCAACATGAGGAGAAACTTCTTTCCAGTGAGGGTGACAGAGCACTGGAACAGGCTGCCCAGGGGGGTTGTGGAGTCTCCTTCTCTGGAGACTTTCCAACCCCACCTGGATGCATTCCTGTGCAGACTGCCCTAAGTGATGCTGCTCTGGCAGGGGGGTTGGACCTGATGATCTCTGGAGGTCCCTTCCAATCACTGATATACTGTGAGACTGTGAAAATAATGCAAGTGGAATTAATCCAGCCTTGTAATACAAACATTTTTATTACTAAATAACTTTTTTCCCCCTGCTTTCCTCAGGCAGGACAGAATTCTTGATGCTATGGCCCTAACTTCAATCCCACCAGATGAAGTTAGGTCACTGTAGCAGCTATGGGGTGTGTACAGACAGCAGCAGCAGCAGCCATGCCAGCCACTGCTGCTAATAAAAGTTCTTTTTTCCCCCTCTGTTATGTGGAAAAGAAGAATTCACAACTTGATTGAAATATTAAATGAACATTTTTCTGAGGGGGAAAAAAAATAAAATAAAATCAACAGTACCCTATGCAATTTTTTTTCTTCCTCCCCCCCCCTCCCCAACTATTTTTCTTGGATGCTCTGTTAACTTTCATTGCAGATATATATTTGCACGCTTTGCTCCTGGCACGTCGTTAGGGCTGATGAAAGTAATGACATGGAAAGGATGTTTTAACTCAAATCACTGGGGGGGGGAGGGGGGAAGAAAAAAAGAAAAAAAAAGTTTAGGTTGCATATTTTTTCCAGACCACTTGCAATGTCTTTCTGTTAAAAAAACAAACAAACAAAATCCAAAAACAAATAAAACAAGTGATTTGCTCTGCTAAGCTCATTACTTCCATTTGACAGAAAGGAATGTGCATAATTAGACATGCAAACCAAATGGAGATCATGTTGCCAACCTTGTCACTTGTTCTTCTGGGAGCTGTAAACACTCAGAAAGAGAACTTGACCAAAAATTCAGGACAGACCTGGGTGCTCCTAGCTGGATTTCATTTTAAAGCTGCACGTGCATTATTTTTCAGGGGGTCCTCCCTTTTGTACTTCACTTAGGGCTGCAGTGGATTGCTTACAGGAATCATGAAACACTCACAGCGAATTTAAAAGGTTTGGCAATTTCCAAGGAGGGGGAAAACTGAAAGTAACTTTTTCAGCTTCAGTATTTTTGTGGCTGACAGGAGACACAGAGGGACATGTTGATCCATCTCAGAGTTCACAGAGGGTCTCGTTCATTTAGAGAAGAGAACCCCATTAAACTTGGAAGACTTTTATATGAAGGCAAGAATATTTTACTCCTTACATTTTACATCTCTTTTAAGCTTTATAGCTGCATTAAATCTTATGAAGAGTGAGTGAAGGAGCTAGGGATGGTTAGTTTGGGAAAGAGGAGGTGGAGGGGACACCTTGTTGCTCTCTGTATCTACCTGAAAGAATGTTTCAGGTAGAGGAGAGACTGGGGCTGGTCTCTTCTCACAGGGAATTAGTGATAGAACAAGAGGGAATGGCCTCAAGCTGCAACTGGGTAGGTTTAGACTGGACATTAGGAAGAAGTTTTTCATGGCAAGAGTGGTCAGGGATTGGAATGTGCTGCCCAGGGAGGTGGTGGAGTCCCCAAGCCTGAATGTGTTTAAAGGTATTTTGGATACGGTGCTTGGGGCTGTGGTTTAGGGGTGCCCCTTGTAGAGTAGGGTTGTGGGTTGGACTTGGTGCTCCTGAGGCTCTTTTCCAACCTGAATGTTTCTGTGGTTCTGTGACTACTTAAAACAACTTCACCTATCTTACTAATGGCTGTCTGATGCAGCTGTCAGTCATAGCTGGGTCAGAAAAGTGCCTTCAGATTTCATTTTGGCAAGATTCACAAATGAACAGAAGAATATTTAACAGCACAAGGCTGATATAGTTTGGTAAATTCTCTGTATCAGGTTTAAAACACAACCACTCCAACAGACATTCACAGCAACACAAATGTTGCTGATGGAAGTAGAGCCTTGGTCAGTGGCTTAGTTGTCTTGGTGGTAGAACCACACACAAAAAGTCAGCACCTCATTTCCAAGGTATTTCCAAAACACAGGGGGAAGAAAAAAAAAACCCACAAAACAAACACCATCCTTCTGTTTATGTCAAACAGCTTACACTTCTCACAAGAGGAGGCAAGGAAATAAAAAGCAATTTTCATTTCTTCCCATCCTATGGCTTATGCAAAAAAAAAAAAAAAAAAAGAAAGACTTCCCATGAAAATTTTACCCCATTTAAATCCAAGCTGATGGAGTCTAGGACTAGAAATCAAAACTAATCAGTTCAGAAGGACATTCAGAAGGAAATTTGCATTGTTTAGGGTACAAGGTACAGAGGCCAGCATGATTCTTCTCCACAAATGAAATGGCACAAGGTGGATACACTTGAGGGGATGTAACAATACTTCCAGATTGCTATGATACTCTATTGCCTTAACTGAGCCATAGCACTGTCCTTTGACAAGGTGGGAGGTTTGATATTTAATTCTAATCCAGCAGACCATCACGTCCCATCTTTTCACTACAAGAAATACTTTTGTTTTTTCCCCAGGCAGTTATTGCATAATACCACCACATCTGAAACAATCTAAGGTCTTGCCTACAAATTATATATTACATATCCACAATATGACTGAATGCTTCAAATAGAGGTTAGTTACTCTGTAGACCAGCAAACAACCTTACAGCTCACTCACTGCAAATTCTGTTATGTTCCAGGACATTCCAAGTTTACTCTGCACTTCCTTGAAGTGACAATTCTGAATATTTGCACCCGGACCCACATATTTGCTAAAAGCATGCCCCAAGCCCTATAGACTCTTAGAATGATTTCCCAGGACCACAGCTATCAGAAGATACTTCACAGAATCACAGAATTAACCAGCTTGGAAAAGACCTTCCAGATCATCAAGTCCAATCTATCACCCAACACCATCTAATCAATTAAACCACGGCACTAAGTGACTCATTTCAGTCTCCTCTTAAACACTTCCAGGGATGATGACTCCATCACCTCCCTGGCCAGCCCATTCCAATGGGCAATCTCTCTTTCTGGGAAGAATTTCTTCCTACCATCCAGCCTAATCTTCCCCTGGCACACCTTGAGCCTGTGTCCTCTCTTTCTGCCACTGGTTGCCTGGGAGAAGAGACCAACCCCCACCTGGCTACAACCTCCCTTCAGGTAGTTGTAGACAGCAATGAGGTCTCCCCTGAGCCTCCTCTTCCCCAGGCTAAACACCCCCAGCTCCTTCCCTCCCAGCTTCCTTTAGTTACTTCTAACTCCTCTGTTCACTCAAGGATCCTGCAAACTGTGACAGATACATGGACACAAATGAATGATCCCTGTGAAATCAAGGGAGCTAAAGCACCTGTGTAGAATCATTCTCACGTGAAAATGTCTGCAGATCACAAGTTTGGGTTGTGGGTGTTTGGTTTTGTTTGTTTTTTGTTTTTTTTTGCATGAATGACCAACAGAATCAACATTTGTTAAGCTTTTAAAGTGAGGATCAGCCTTCTTTAAGGCATCCCCATAGCTTCTAACCCCTTAGCTAGAAATATCCTCCCAATATAATCAGATCTTACATTTTTCGATTGTAATTTAGCACTTCGCTTTCTAATGACTTAAATAGTTTGCAAAAACACCTCCTGGTTAAGCTCAGTGTGCCAGGAGTAACTGGAAGTGTTTGCTGCTAAGAGTTTTACTAGCCAGTGAGTGGTATTTTTATTTTCACAGCTGTTGAGGCAGCTGAGACGTTCTTGCACAGACAGCCTCGTCCACCGACAGAGCTGGCAGCGAAAAAATCCTCCTAGAAGTACTTCACTCAGCACACACTAGTGACATCCAAAGGAAATGCAGCTTCAGCTGCTGCTATTAAACCATTTCAAACAGTGTATTTCCCATTTTAGACCAGCACAAGTGAGAACAACGCTGCCACTGACTGACTGTCACCAAACCCTTGTCTAGAGCAAACCCACGGCTTCGCCAGGCAGCCAGCGAGAGGCAAGCACAAAGGAAATATCTCACCCAGCCATGAAAAGGTTGGGGCTTACCTAGGATTTTTTTTCCACAGGGGTTTGTAATGTTACCATCCTTGAAAAATGGACTCAGAGAAGAGGGGAGATGCCAAATTACTTGAAACAGATGTACAAGGAGCTTTATAGTGTATTCTTTAAACCAAGATGTCATTTCACTTACATGTTTAATTTATAGGAAGCTGCTTGAAGCTTCGAACTCATCAGTAGAATTCCAGTGCAAAGCTTCGACTCAAGATATTAAATATCCTCTCATACAATGGCAAAGAAAAATAGCTGTTAGGAAAGCTGGCTGCTAAGGAGAGAGAGGTAATTTTTTATTCTACAGAAAAAGTGTGAAACGTTTGAATGGAGACAGAAATTATAGAGGTTTATGGAAGAAGAAAAAAAAAAAGACCAGAATTCTGAAACACTGAATGAAGCACACTGAAAACTGAGCTTTAGGGTGAAAGGTGACTTAAAGAGCACAAAAGAATTCTTTTCATACAAACTTCAAGCTTTTCTAGCAAGAATTTCTTATAATAATTAGCTTTACTTCTCTTCCAGAGCATTTTTAGGTTTTTTTAAACATATAGTTTTGCTCATTTCTCACTTCCTTCTCACACAACTGCTACTTGACTATAAAGAAAAATGCCAATAAAGAGGTAAATAAATAAACAAATAACTACAATTATTTAAAAAAACTAACCTCTCTTAAAAAAATACTAAAAATGATACTTTATTATTTTTTTCCCAGCTGCAAAAACATTAATTCAACGCTGTTACAAAAGACCAAGGAACGTGCTGCAAAGGAAACACTTTCCTTTCAAAATGTTTAATATATGGTTAGCACCACAGCTCTTAATTTAAAAACTGGTCTAAAAAAAAAGAAAAAGAAAAAGAAGACCAAGAGTAATATATTGCAGAGGCCACAGAATTTTAATATACCTCTAGCCCAAAACACACAGTTGAAAATTACTGACCTGGTTTTGAAGTGCCAATGAACTCCACTGTGCTAGGTTTAGGCTATGCCTTTAAAACTTTCTCACAGATCTTGAACAGCAAGTGGTAAACAAATTAAAATGTGTTAAACAAATGCATGGGTCCTGTGAAATATCCAGCAATATTTAAGAACAAAAAATTATCTATCTACCTATCTATCTATCCATCCATCTATCTATCTATCTATCTATCTATCTATCTAGCTATCTATCTATGTAGATAGATCTATCTATCTATCTATTTATCTATCTATCTATCTATCTAGGTAGATAGATATTGATAGATATAGATATAGATATATAGATATACAGACATATAGATATATAGATACAGATATAGATATAGATATAGATGATATAGATATAGATATAGATATAGATATAGATATAGATATAGATATAGATATAGATATAGATATAGATATAGATAGGTAGATGGATTTATTCTTTTTATAAAATAAATAATCATAATGGCAAAGGTTATTTGTGTATTCTAGGGGTCTTGCTGAAGTTTTTATTGGATTGAGACCAAGCACTTCACTTGGTCTACGTTTCAGAACTGATTGTTTAACTAAATTTTGTACTTACAATGATGATGTGAACTTTGCTTTTACACTGAATCAACTGAAATTGAAATTTTAGCTCCACTAATGAACTTTCTGAGCTACAGCTAAACCAATAAATCTTTTACATAACTTCACCTATCTCTTCCCCCCAACATTATCAATTGCAAAGGGAATTTCTTAATGAAGAAACAAAGTAGTAAATAAAACACTCACACAGCTACCTTAGCTACAGTGAAGCACCTGGCATAACTTTCTTCTTTCCAGGCACACACAGCTAATACTCAAAAAACAGTTGCCATGAAATGAAATATAAAAATAAGCTACTGGTAATGTTATAAAGAGGAAAGTGCCACCCAGTTTAAGCTGAGATTTTTCTTTCCCCCTAAATAACTGCTAAACAGTACAAATCAAAATTCTTCCCTCTTCTATGTATGCTAGGAAGTTCTTCCTCAGTTTATTCAAGAAGGGGAATTATTGCTGAGATTAATCTATTGACACAAGATGCATTCTGCAGAACTGGAAATCACTAAAGGACAGCATTCAATATCACAAGTATAAAACAGAACTACAGTAGAAATGTAATTTACTAAGCCTGACTCTGTGAAGCTAAATAGCAAGCAACAATCCTAATCTCCCTCCCCTGAAAAAGAACAAAACCAAGAACAAAACCAAAACAACCAACGAATCCATGGCTATTTGATTAAAGTAGGATTGTTTAACAATTAAAGGAATCTCTGTTCAGCTGAGGTTTTTTTTCAAGGTTTAACACACTTTTAGTGTTTAACACACTTAGAGTACAGTAGAGGTTGGAAGGGACCTCCAGTGATCATCAGGTCCAACCCCTCTGCCAAAGCAGGATCACCCAGGGGAGTCTGCACAGGAATGCATCCAGGAATGTTTGGAAAGTCTCCAGAGAAAGAGACTATACAAGCTCTTTAAGCAGCCTGTTCCAGTGCTCTGTCACCCTCACTGGAAAGAAGTTTCTCCTCATGTTGAGCTGAAATCTTCTCTGTTCAAGTTTGTCTCCATTGTTCCTTATCACTGTGCACCACCCAAAAGAGCCTGGCCCCCTCCACTTGACCCCCACCCCTCACATATTGAGAGACACTGTTCAGATCCCCTCTCAGCCTTCTCTTCTCCAGACTAAACAGCCCCAGGGCTCTCAGTTTCTCTTCACAGAGGAGATGCTCAAGTCCCCTAATCCTTCTCATGGCTCTCCATTTTTGACATGTTTTTTTAAAGCACATCCTGCTTTTTGTTTTCCTCCCACATCCAGTACTGCCATTCTACAGTAGCATAAACACCCACCACTTGCAATCACAGAGACTGTCATCCTCAGTATGCAAGAGGCAGCAGAGAGAAACCAAAAAGCAGGATTCTGCAGAAATCTGAGCTTTTATTTAGGTTTCTTTCCTTTGCTGGTGGTCACTGTTGTTCGAATCTGATTTCCCATCAACACAAAGTCACTGCTGCTGGCAGCACTCAGGGATTAGGTGCACTGATACTCAGATGCTCTTCCAGATGTGCAGCCATAAAACCAAAACATGTTTTTAAGCAATGGTTATCCAGACAGGGAAATTCTTCTCACTAATTGACACCACCAGGCCATGCCCAGATGAACTGCTTTACTTTCCTGAGCTTCTGAGAATGTGCAAGACTTGAGGAGATCTCAGAATCAAAGTCCAGATTATGCCATCACAGATGGCCACAGTTTCTACCATAAAGTGATCATATCACAAAATCACAGAACCACAGAAACATTCAGGTTGGAAAAGAGCCTCAGGAGCACCAAGTCCAACCCACAACCCTACTCTACAAGGGTCACCCCTAAACCACAGCCCCAAGCACCACATCCAAACCACCTTCAAACACATCCAGGCTTGGTGACTCCACCACCTCCCTGGGCAGCACGTTCCAATCCCTGACCACTCTTGCCATCAAAAAATGTTGCCTAATGTCCAGTCTAAACCTACCCAGTCACAACTTGAGGCCATTCCCTCTTGTTCTATCACTAATTCCCTGTGAGAAGAGACCAGCACCAACCTCTCCACAACCTCCTTTCAGGTAGTTATAGACAGCAATGAGGTCTCCCCTCAGCCTCTTCTTTTCCAAACTAACCATCCCCAGCTCCTTCAGTTGCTCTTCATCAGACTCTCCAGGCCCTTCCCCACCTTATTGTACTGTATGGAGGTGATACTGCAGTTACTGGGGTTTTTTTCAATCCTCACTCCTTCTGATTGTTAAAACCTTTTTTCTAACATCAAACCATTCATTTCTAATCCATTCCTTTCTTTTCTTCCCCCCTTAATCCCTAGCATTACTTCAGTAAAATCAGTCCTTTTCTGCTGATTACTTACACTCATTCCTCTAGTAAACTGATTACCAGGACTTCCATTCCACAGCCTCTACTTTGACAGTGGGAAGAAGGCAGGCACTGTAAAGCTATTTTCATACAGCAGGCTCTCCATAGCTTCTGATTACCATAGCAGCTCCTCTTCATATATTCTGGTTTCAATGTTTTTTCCTTAAAACTAGTTGACCACCGTGAGGGTGACAGAGCACTGGAACAGGCTGCCCATAGAGCTTGTGGAGTCTCCTTCTCTGGAGACTTTCCAAACCCACCCGGAGGAGTTTTCTGTGTGGCTTGCCCTAGGTGATCCTGCTTTGGCAGGGGGCTTGTACTCAATGATCTCTGGAGATCCCTTCCAGCCTCTAACGTTCTGTGATTCTAAGATTTAGGAGAGAATTCAGAGCTAGGAAGATAGAAAGCTGGCACTGAGGGGGAAAAAACAACCAAACAAAAGCAACAAAACAACTGGTACAGGAGCTGTTGTGGGGCTTTTCTTACTGTAGTTGGTGACTACATTAATTCTAGATTTTTCAAGTGTCAGCTAGTACAAATCCAGTCAACCAGTTCTGCTAACAACTATAAGTAAGAATCCAGGAGACACTGCAGGCGTTGATTTATGTCACTGAAGATCACAAAATCATAGAATCACAGAATGCATGAGGTTGGAAGGGATCCTCAAAGACCAACTTCTCCAGTCCCCCTGCAATGAGCTAGGTCAGGCTGCTCAGGGCTCCATCAAGCCTGACCTTTAATGTCTCCAGGGATGGGGACTTCACCACATCTCCATGGCACAACAAGCAAGTTCTCCATGGAAGTCAACAACAGCTAGTTCTCCATGGAACAACAACGTGCTCTTGTGGCCAACAGAGCCAATGGGATCCTGGGATGTATCAAGAAAGGTGTGTCCAGCAGGGCTAGGGAAGTTCTTCTACCTCTCTACTCTGCCCTGCTGAGACCACAGCTGCAATCCTGTGTCCAGTTTGGGGCTCCCCAGTTCAAGAGAGACAGAGACCTGATGGAGAGAATCCAACAGAGAGCCACGAGGATGCTTAGGGGACTTGAGCATCTCCCCTGTGAAGAGAGACTGAGAGCCCTGGGGCTGTTTAGTGTGGAGAAGAGAAGGCTGAGAGGGGATCTGAACAATGTCTCTCAATATGTGAGGGGTGGGGGGTCAAGTGGAGGGGGCCAGGCTCTTTTCAGTGGCTCACAGTGATAAGACAAGGAACAATGGGTTCAAACTTGAACAGAGAAGATTTTACCTCAACATGAGGAGAAACTTCTTTCCAGTGAGGGTGAAGGAGCACTGGAACAGGCTGCCCAGGGGGTTGTGGAGTCTCCTTCACTGGAGCCTTTCCAACCCCACCTGGATGCATTCCTGTGGGGACTACCCTAAGTGATGCTGCTCTGTCAGGGGGGTTGGACCTGATGATCTCTTGAGGTCCCTTCCAACCTCTGATATGCTGTGAGACTGTGAGACTGTGATCTCTGGGCAACCTGTTTCAGTATTTCACTACCTTCATTGTGAAGAACTTCCTCCTAATATCCAGCCTGAAACCTACCCTATTCTAGATTAAAAACCCTCCAGATCCAGCTTTAAGTACTTTACACTGCCCTTTGCCATGATCAAGACCAAAACCATGCTCTCAAATGTCTTCTTTTGTGGTTGAGTAAAAATCAAACATTAAAAAAGAAAAAAAAATAGAAAGAAATAAAAAAGAAACAGAAAGAAAAAAAAGAAACAGAAATAAAGCTCACATGTAAGACATTATCTTCATGGTTTGTATCTCCTATGAATTCAGGGATACTCCAGAATTCTGGGGTTTGTTGGCTACATAGTTTCCTATCCATCATAAAAAAAAAAAATCATTATTATTTTGAACACTCTACCAAAAAAAAAGAAAAAAATAGAGGTTTAAGCAGTTTTCTTTGAAGAGTGTATAATTTTTTCAAGCTATTTCTACTTTTTTTAGTGGTCACCACAAATTACAGAGAGAAATAAAAGCTTAGCTTTCAGCAACTGCTTCATCCTTGAAGACCCTCTGACCGAGGCATGCAATGCCTGATGTTTACAGTAACACAGTGACCAAAAGTACTGAAAGTTAAGTTGCTGCTCTCCACTTTTCCTACCGTGCACAAGTTTCCAATTAGCCAAACATCTTTTGAAGGTTATTTTACTAAATGATTACTGTTTGCATCTTAAAAGAGCTGTTTGCAAGACCACTTTCTCATTTTTACCCCCACAATGAGAATATGAAATTAGTATCTGAATATCTACTCCGCTCTGGTGAGGCCACATCTGGAATGTTGTGTCCAGTTCTGGGCCCCTCAGGTCAAGAAGGACCTCAGGGAACTGCTTGAAAGAGTCCAGCACAGAGCCACAAAGATTATGAAGAGAGTGGAACATCTTCCTTATGAGGAGAGCCTGAGGGAGCTGAGGCTCGTTAGCTTGGAGCCTGAGAGGTGACCTCATTCACATGGATAAAGATGTGCAGGGTGAGTGCCAAGAGGCTGGAGCCAGGCTCTGCTGGGTGATGCCCAATGCCAGCACAAGGGGCAGTGGTGGAAGCTGAGCCATAGGAAGTTCCATAGAAACATGAGGAAAAAGTTTTCCCTGTGAGGGTGACAGAAGACTGGAAGAGGCTGCCCAGGGGGGTTGTGGAGTCTCCCTCTCTGGAGATATTGAATACCTGCCTGGCTGTGTTCCTGTGTGATCTGCTCTAGGTGATCCTGCTCTGGCAGGGGGGGTGGACTGGATGAGCTTTTGAGGTCCCTTCCAGCCCCTAACCTTCTGTGATTCTGTGAATTTCTCAGTTCTAACCAGCATTTGCTTCTCTCTGTGCTGTTACATTTCATGTTAACCTTGTTAGCTTCTATGAGAACAGAAACAAAAGTATTAAGCCAGGTTTGTTTGGGCTTTTTTCCTTTCCTTTGGGATTTTCCTTTGAGAAGACAGACAAGAAGATCTTTAAGTCTGCTAAAAAGTTCCAAATCTTTCCATAGGAATCTTTATTCTAAAATGAAATGTGTCTGTTTAGTCTTGAGAGCAGAGGGCTGAGGGAGGATCTTACTAACATCTATCAATACCTGAGGGGTGGGTGTTAGGATGAAGGTGATGGTCTCTTTTCAGGGAGGTTCTCCTGCCCCTCTACTCTGCCCTGCTGAGACCACAGCTGCAATCCTGCGTCCAGTTTTGGGCTCCCCAGTTCAAGAGAGACAGAGACCTGCTGGAGAGAGGTCCAAGGGATAGCTACAAGGATGATTAGTGGACTTGAACATCTCTCCTATGAAGAAAGACTGAGAGCCTTGGGGCTGTTTTGTCTTGAGAAGAGAAGACTGAGAGGGGATCTGATCAATGTCTATCAATAGCTGAGGGGTGGGTGTCAGGATGAAGGTGATGGTCTCTTTTCAGTGGTGCCCAGTGACAGGATAAGGAGCAGCTTGAACAAGCTGGAACACAGGAGGTTCCACCTCAACATGAGGAGAAATTTCTTGACTGTGAGGTCACAGAGCACTGGAACAGGCTGCCCAGAGAGATTGTGGAGTCTTCTCTAGAGACTTTCAAAGTCTACCTGGATGTGTTCCTGTGCAGACTACCCTAAGTGATTCTGCTCTGGCAGGGGGGTTGGAGTTGATCTTTAGAGGTCCTTTCCAACTGCTAAGATTCTGTGATTCTCTGTCACCCTTTGATTTTTACTCTTACTGACTAGGAAGCCTGGAGTGAATGGATTGGAAATGTAATTTTCAGATTAATCCTATCTGAGTAACTCTGAAGAAAAATTCAAATGCCTGCTACTCACTGCAGTGGTTATCTTCACACAGGTGGAGCTGCTACAGTGAAGGAATTATTGGGGAAGCAGTTTGATGCCAAACTAGTCCAATGCAAAATCTGCAGTACCTACTGAGAGTGTCCATCAGTAACAGTGAAATAGACAATCATACTTTAAAAATCAGATGGATTTTTCCCTCTCTTTTCAGTCTTTATGAACTGCCAAAGTGGTAGAATCTTTATGGACATAAAATACAGGACGAGATGAATTGTCAGTACAGAGACGGTGGAAGGTCTCCAGATCTTGCAAGTTTATTGACTACTTGGTGGAATTCAAAGTTGGTAAAAATCCAGCTTTACAGGTGAATGAAGGCTGCAGGTAATCACAGAATGTTAGGAGTTGGAAGGGATCTTGAAAGCTCATCCAGTCCAATCATGCTGCCAGAGCAGGATCCCCTAGAGCAGATCACACAGGAATGCATCCAGGTGGGTTTTGAATATCTCCAGAGAGGGAGACTCCACAACCCCCCTGGGCAGCCTGTTCCAGTGTTCCATCACTTTTACAGGGAAAAAAAAATTTCCTATGCCTCAACTTCCACCATTGCCCCTTATCCTGTTCTGGCTTGGACTTGATGATCCTGAGGGTCTTTTCCAACCTGAATGTTTCTGTGATTTCTGTGACACTCCCAGCACTGCACTTCTAAACCTGTATACAATTCTACTTGTAGTGTTTAGGAACAGATGTTTCCCTCAAAACTCCATACAAAACCAGAAGTTCTGATCTTCCTACTCCATGCTAAATGACAGAACTTCTCTCACTGAAGAACAGTAGAAGGCTCTTTATAACTTTTGCAAAGATGGTAAGCTCCACTTAATCCTGTCACACTTATTTATAGGAGAAATCCTTTTCTTAGTGTTCTGAATACAGTGATTCAATACATAAAGATGAAAAGATGAGAGGATTCTGCCTCAAAGTATTTCTCAATTTTGGTTTAACCAAGCAGGATTCCTCTAAAGGCAAGTTGTTAAAATGGCCTTGAAAATGCAACACTGCTGATGGCATTTCAGTTTTGAATAATACTGGATTGCTGCTTCTGTATTACTTACCAGGTTCCTTGCTTAGCTGAAGTATTCTCAATCCATCCTGAAGCTGAATTGCTTATTTGAAGCATCCTGACTCAACAGTGTTGCGAGTCATGTGTGAGATATTTGAATACAAGAAAAGCTCAAAGCTCCTTCACTTTTATGCAAGTCCCAGTACTCAGATCTACTATGGGTGGTTGTTTACTCTGGTCACCCCCTTACAGATTTTTCCTTTTCTCCCTGCAGTGGAAGGACAGTGAGGTAAAGAAACAGTGTGAGTGAAGGACCTCCTGAAAGTTCACCTTATCCACATAGTTCCACAATGAGTTTAAAACCAGTATTATAGTGGCAGGCAAATTACACACACATTTAAACTGTGCTCAGGTTTACTCTCAGAGATTTCTAAAGGTGCTTTCTTCCATCTGTAAGGTGACAAGCCTACTAATTTCTGATCCAGAATCACAAGCCTCAGGTACAAACAGAAGAATCAACCAGATCAAGAGTAGAAACAAAAGTCCTGAATTTTTTTAAGCCTAAATTCAACAAGGCTTCAGGGACCTTAGGGAAATATTACACAGAGCATTTGGCACATCTGAAATGAATCACAGAATCCCAGAATCCACCAGGTTGGAAGAGACCTCCAAGATCATCAGGTCCAACAGATCACCCAACCCTAACTAATCAACCAGACCATGGCACTAAGTACCTCCTCCAGGCTTTTCTTAAACACCTCCAGGGACATCAACCCCACCACCTCCCTGGGCAGCCCATCCCAAAGGCCAATCTCTCTTTCTGGGAAGAGCTTCTTTCTACGATCAAGCCGAAACTTCCCCCTGCACAGCTTGAGACTGTGTCCTCTTGTTCTGTTGCTGGGTGCCTGGGAGAAGAGACCAACCCCCACCTGGCTACAATCTCCCTTCAGGTAGCTGTAGACAGCAATAAGGTCTCCATTCCAGGTTGTGCAGTGATTGGAAGTATTGCTTGTCTGCACTCAAAGAATCATTCTCATTTTAGCAGCACTATCCCTGTCTCACACCTGATCCTGCTCTAATTCCACAACCTAAACGCTCTACAGCCCAAATCTGACAGGGAGTTGTGCTCTCGGTACGGCCAGTGACTGGTGCTGCATTAACACCAGACAGCAGCTCCCAGACACCTTTGTCCAAGGTTGCTTGGTGGTGGCCAGGCCAGTGAGAAGCTGACACATTCGAATGTAGGGGTCTGCACACCTTTTACATCTCATCTTAATGAAAATTATTTAAACTATGTCAGGCAAAGAGACAGATAGGTTCTATTTCTACTCAAGTATTCCATGAACGAAATGAGATGCTTGTTTCTCTTGAATAACACCAGTCAATGCTAGCCACCCAAGGGGCCTTCCAGGACTTAATTACCAAAAGTTGAGCTTGCAGATAACTTCTTTTCTGTGACAACACTGAACAGTGTAAGTTCGACCGTATCCAGAGCAGCAGCCAATCTTAAAATACTTTAAGGATTCATCCGTCTCAGCTATCCAACAAAAGCATGGAGCTTTCCCATTATAATGCAGGATTTCAGGAGTGGGTTTTTCTGCTGGGGTTTGGTGTGTTTTGTTTTTGGTTGGGGTTTTTTCTTTTTCTTCCCCCCCCCCCCCCCCCCTTAACTTTTTGCAGGAACACCACGTGAGTTGTCCTTGGACTCAGAAGCCCCAAAAGCTGTTTCTTGTGTGCTTTTTGGATTTCGCCGTCACCACTGCTTCTGCCTCCCTGATGGAATATCTTAGGTCTGAGGTTTCATGATTCAAGGCAATTATATTATAAAAATGGACTGTTAAAACAATCCCTTTACACATCTGTTTATCCTGCTCCAAAGGTTTTATTCACTCAGATCAGACTAGAAAGCACATGGAACTAGACTCTGCCTTTCAGCTTCAGCTAACAAACGATTGGCGTGCAGTAAATTGTTTAGAAATGAGATGACTGCACTTCCAATTTTACACTTTGTGTATATTTATAATTATATTATACCCTAAAGTATTTTTTCCCCTCACTGAATTAATTATTTGGCAAAAAAAAAAAAAAAAAGTATGAATGTAGTTTCCATTCTACCCCTCGAAACTGTTCCTGACTGTAAAACCTCAGAACAGCTGCAGAAGGAGAAAATTTTTTTTCCTTTTTGCTTTAGTTGTAAAAAAGAAACTTTTAAAATTAGAAATCAAAAGTTAAACATACAGAGCTCCAGATATAACATCCTCATTAATACCATAATTTTTATATATGGAAAACTTGGATTTCAGGTTGGCAGTGCACTGATTAGAGGTGGGTTTGTTGGGTTTTTTTAATTAAAAAGTGGTTTTTTTCTGAACAGTTGACCCATAATTATATGCTCACTTTTCCACCCTCTAGAATCAAATTCAATAACCTGTTCAAAAGTGATAAATGACAAAGGAATCAATTGAATCTAGAAAGAACAGCTTTAGAATGATTACCCTGTAGTGAAGCTCTGCATATTCCACAATCTACTGTATGATCTCAGGCACAAGAATGGCTTTCAGCTTTTCAAACTGTAGTGCTGCTACAACCCAGAGCACATGGAAGCAATCAACTGGAACTGCAATCATTTTCTGCTGTGTTTACAGAAAACAAAGCTTTAAAAATCCTAACTTGAAATGCTGCTATTTTGCACACACGCTTGCTTGTGTACATAAAGAGAATTAAGAGGTGATTTATTGTCTTTTAGAGTCCAGCTATGCAGAGAAATACACTGAGGTAACAGTAAACCCAAACATTTTCTCTGGAATATATGGAATATATTTTCTCTGGAATATATGCCACGAGGATGCTTAGGGGACTTAAGTATCTCCCCTGTGAAGAGAGACTGAGAGTCCTGGGGCTGTTTAGTGTGGAGAAGAGAAGGCTGAGAGGGGATCTGATCAATGTCTCTCAATAGCTGAGGGGTGGGTGTCAAGTGGAGGGGGACAGGCTCTTTTGGGTGGTTCACAGTGATAAGGAACACAGGCACAAGATGGAGAGGAGAAACTTCTTTCCAGTGAGAGTGACAGAGCCCTGGAACAGGATGCCAAGGGGGGTTGTGGAGTCTCCTTCTCTGGAGACCTGCCAAACCCACCTGGATGCATTCCTGTGTGGACTACCCTAAGTGATCTCTTGAGGTCCTTTCCAGCCTCTAATGTACTGTGATACTGTGACACCAGCTCACCTCCATGGGTATTTTGGTCATACAGCAAGATAGGCATCCACACTCTCAAACACTTGCATTGGTGTGGTGGCATCTGGTCAAAACCTGCAAAAGCTATGGCTAAGGTTTTGCTTTTTATATAAATCTTTCTCTCTCTCTCTCTGTATATCTATCTATCTATCTAGAGAGTGTAATTCCCTTGCAACCAGTCTGCTTTGACTGATGGTCTGCAAGCAGGTCCCCAAGAGAAGTGATGCTAATGTGTTCCATTCATCACCAGTTTGCTGCAATAAAACCAAGTTTGTTTGCCCTCTCTTCCAGGTCTGTTTCTGAATCCAAGTGGCAAACACCTATGACATCTCTGGGCAAGCAACTTCCCGACCAACAACTCCTGCCCCACTCAGCAAGCACTGCACCCCCAGTTTGGCAGGTTTAAGACACCTAAAAGCAGTTTTTGTCACTCAGAAGCCACTGAATAAATTTGTGATGCTCGATTACCCAGAGGGGAACAGAAGCAACCACAGCTGAGCATTACCTGAAAGAATTGGCTCTGGCCAGCCTGATCTAGTGTGAGGTGTCCCTGCCCATGGCAGGGGGGTTGGAACTAGATGATCCTTGTGGTCCCTTCCAACCCTGACTGATTCTATGATTCTATGAATTTCAGGAGGCATTTTGGACAGTAAAATATTTAATTTAAAACTGCTTTGTCAACAAAATGTCTGAAGTCAGTCCATTAGAGTGGGGGGCTGGTTCTAGCCTCAGCTGGCTACTGTGGAGCTAGGACCTGGTTCAAGCTGATTGCCTGAAACCTCCTCACAATCTGGGGGAAAAGTCAGGCCCCTCCCTAGGGATAAGGGAGACTCTGGGAGCTCTGCATGACCCAAGACTCCTGCTTTGTGACTGGCAGAGGCAGTTAATGGCAGCAAAATTTCTCTCCCCTTTCATCCACCTTTAATCCAGCCCAGGCAATTGTCCAGTCAAGTGGCAATTAAGTGAAAAATTAAGTCCCATTTTTATAACAAATTATCAACACCACATTATACGTTATTCAAGGCATACAGAGAACTACTTAGAGACAGGACACAACTACCATGAGACCTGGTCATCCCAATGGCTGCTTACATAGCGAAGTGATCTCTTTATTTTTCACACAGTGCATTAAATCAATGCATGCTGGCAGAAGTCACCATAGAGTAGGCTTTAAATCAAGACTAGGTCTTAAATCAAGAGAATCACTGAAGAACAGCTAAAAACTGTCCAGCCACAGAATTTCAAAGAACCAGTACAAAACAAAATAAGACCAAAAAAAAAAACCAAACCAAAAAAAACCCACCCTCACATGCCAAAAAGCACTACAGTGTAAATGGGAAGTCTAAAATCTTCCCTCAGTATAACTTTGTTATATTGAGATGTTCAGTGGTTTATACCACTGCACACTTGACTATCAGCACACTTATCTCCACAGCAGTGTCTTCACTGTCTTTAATTAACAAAGATCAAATCTTCTCCCACTTCTCTAGTGTCAGATATTTTATGGCATGGCTGAAACAGGATGAAATAAGTCCAGATGAAATCAGTGAGTCTACCTTGGATTAACAGCTCCAGCCTCACTCAGTTTAAAACGCAAAGACCAACGTTTTGCAGCCGAAAAGCCCAGCTTTCAACTCTCTTGCTATAAATATGCAACACCCCTGAGCTGAGAAGAAATTTCCCCTCCTTAATATTCACAGGGTGAAGGCTCACTAGAGGAAACATGAGTAATGGGTCGCTCACCATTTCCCAGCTAGAGAATCGACACCGTCAGCGGTTCCAACCAGCTCCAGCATTTTGCTCTGCTAAGTCTGCATCAGCTTTTCCAGGGAGCTGAGTAGTTGCAGGCTATAGTACATAAACAAACCAAAGCCCCAACAGCATTTGCAGAGAAAATTGTTGCACATACCTTGAGTTTCAGAAAGTTCAGATAGAAGAGATCATGCTTAAGTCTGCTGACCATTGCTCACTTGTGAAATCTGGCACGCACCTAGCAATCTGGATATTATGAACCTGAGCAACAAAAAAACCCCCTTCAACCCAGCCTTCACTGTTTTAATCCAGGATGTTTTATTCATAACCTAAGTCTCCACAAATAGTTTTTCTCACTGAAGAAAAAAAAAAAAAAAAAAAAAAAAACAACCCTGAAAATCCAAAAAAAGGGTCAACATAATTAAACAATTGTAAGTTTCAGGTTCAAAAAAGGGTCAACATAATTAAACAACAGTATACCTAAAATCCAAAAAAGGGTCAACATAATTAAACAATTGTAAGCTTAAAGTCCAAAAAAAGGTCCACATAATTAAACAATTGTAAGTTTCAGGTTCAAAAAAGGGTCAACATAATTAAACAACAGTATACCTAAAATCCAAAAAAGGGTCAACATAATTAAACAATTGTAAGCTTAAAGTCCAAAAAAAGGTCAACATAATTAAACAATTGTAAGCTTCAAGTCCAAAAAAGGGTCAACATAATTAAACAATTGCAAGCTTATGAAACAATTCTCCAGAGCAAAGTATTTGTGGAAAAGCCTGACTGACATGAAAAAATACCTCTCAACAACTGAATATATTCTCCAAATACAGTCCTCTTCCATTTTGAATTCCAATTAGTGGGTATTTTTTACATACACAATCATAGAATCATAAAATTGTCAGGGTTGGAAGGGACCCCAAGGATCCTCATCTAGGAAAACCCAAAGAAGTTGCTTCAATGTGATTCTTATTGCCAACAGGGTAAACTTTAAGCAACCAGACCAGCTTGGGTGTCTGCTCTGATGGAGACCTCCTTTAATGAGAGTCATTAGAATCATAGAATTGTTAGGGTTGGAAGGAATCTCAAGGATCATCCAGTTCCAACCCCCTGCCATGGGCACTTCACACTACATCAGGTTGCTCACAGCCACATCCAGCCTGGACTTTAAAACTTCCAGGGATGAAGCTTCCACCACCTCCATGGGCAACCTGTTCCAATGTCTCACTACCCTCAAGGTGAACAATTTCTTCCTAACATCCAACCTGAATCTCCCCATTTCTAGTTTTTTTAACATTCCCCCCAGTCCTATCACTCCCTGACACCCTCAAAAGTCCCTCCCCAGCTTTCTTGTAGCCTCCTTCAGATACTGGAAGGCCACAAGAAGGTTTCCTCAGAGCCTTCTCTTCTCCAGACTGAACAACCCCAACTCTCTCAGTCTGTCTCTACAGGAGAGGAGCTCCAGCTTTACATCATAGCTTCAATCACCTTTATTTTGTTGTGTTCTATATGCTTGTCAAGTCATCTGTCCTTGATTGAGTGTCCCATCCTTCTCTCCTTATGAACTTTGCAAGGACTCTTTGTGTTCCCCTGAACTCAGCTCTCCCTTTGAACTCCATTCTCAACCCCAATACTATCTCTTTCCAGTAACATTAGTGAGAGAATTAGAGCAATTAGAAAATCAGATTTCTAAGTCACTGTTTCAAGATATCTGCAAATTCAAGTCATCTGGCAAAGGTACTTGACTGGCCAAGCTGATGTCCTTCATGTGTCAACCCATGACACTTACTAATTGAAAGTTTTCAAGCAGTAGCAGCTTACTTGCTTTGTATCATAGGTTAGGTTGTGAGCAACCTCAGAGATCATCTACCTCAATTCCCCTGCCATGGGCAGGGACACCTCTCAACTAGACTTGGTTGCCCAGTGCCTTATCCAATCACAGAATCAACCAGGTTGGAAGAGACCTCCAAGATCATCAAGTCCAACTGATCACCCAACCCTATCTAATCTGAAAGAGTTGGGGATGTTCAATGTGGAGAAAAGAAGGCTCTGAGGTGACTTTCTTGTGGCCTTCCAATATCTGAAGGGGGATACAAGAAAGCTGGGGAGGGACTTCTTAGGATATCTGGTAGTGATAGGACTAGGGGGAATGGAATAAAGCTGGAAGTGTGGAGATTCAGGCTGGATGTGAGGAAGAAGTTCTTCACCATGAGATTGCTGAGAGCGTGAAATGGGTTGTCCAAGGACGTGGTTGAGGCCCCATCCCTGAAGGTGTTTAAGGCCAGGCTGGATGAGGCTCTGGCCAGCCTGATCTAGTGTGAGGTGTCCCTGGCCATGGCAGGGGGGTTAGAACTGGTTGATCTTTGTGGTCCCTTCCAACCCTGACTGATTCTATGATTCTATTATTCTTAATCAACCAGATCATGGCACTAAGTGCTTCATCCAGGCTTTTCTTTAACACCTCGAGGGTCATTGACCCCAACACCTCCCTGGGCAGCACATTCCAATGGCCAATCTCTCTTTCTGGGAAGAACTTAACAATCATAGAATCAATCAGGTTGGAAGAGACCTCCAAGATCCTCCAGTCCAACCTATCACCCAGCCCTATCCAATCAACCAGACGATATCACTAAGTGCCTCATCCAGGCTTCTCTTGAACATCTCCAGGGATGGTGACTCCACCACCTCCCTGGGCAGCACATTCCCATGGCCAATCTCTCTTTCCGGGAAGAACTTCCTCCTACCATCCAGCCTATACCTCCCCTGGCACAACTTGAGACTGTGTCCTCTTGTTCTGTCCCTGGTTGCCTGGGAGAAGAGACCAACCCCCACCTGGCTACAACCTCCCTTCAGGGAGTTGTAGACAGCAATGAGGTCTCCCCTGAGCCTCCTCTTCTCCAGGCTAAATGCCCCCAGCTCCCTCAGCCTCTCCTCTTAGGGTTTGTGTTCCAGACCCCTCCCCAGCCTTCTTGCCCTTCTCTGGACACCTTCCAGTCCCTCAGCATCTTTCTTGAATTGAGGAGCCCAGAACTGGACACAGGACTCAAGGTGTGGCCTGACCAGGGCTGAGTACAGGGCAGAATAACCTCCCTTGTCCTGCTGGCCACACTATGCCTGATGCAGGCCAGGATGCCATTGGCTCTCTTGGCCACCTGGGCACACTGCTGGCTCCTGTTCAGCTGCTGTCACCCAGCACCCCCAGGTCCCTTTCTGCCTGGCTGCTCTCCAGCCACTCTGTCCCCAGCCTGTAGCACTGCTTGGTGTTGTTGTGGCCAAAGTGTAGAACCCTGCACTTAGCCTTATTAAATATCATCCCACTGGCCTCTGCCCACCAATCCAGCCTGTCAAGGTCCCTCTGCAGTGCCCTCCTACCCTCCAACATCTTGCTAGATCATACACAATGTAACTTTGTTGAAGATGCTATGGAAGATCAAGCAGTAATTTTGACTGGATTTTGGTCTCATAAATACCTATTCACACATTCATCATATGTGAGAGCTTTCTCTCACTGGCCTAAGTGTAAGTCCTTATTTTATAGCAACCAAGAGGTGCATAAATACACTCAGAGGTGTATATATATATATATATATATATATATATATATATATAAAATCAAAGGTACACATATTTAAAGGGGAGTTGCTTCTTCTTCTAGGTAATTTACCTTTCATTAATAAGTTCCTCACATTACAATTCACATCATACTACTATTTAGATATTTGCCCTTGCTGCAAAATTCTCTCATCGTCTCTATGTTTTAAAGCTAATCTCCTGCACACCTGGTCTTCAGAGATAGGCATGTTAAGCTGAGTTCTAAGTATATTCTTTACCTTATTAGAAATATTCATAGAATCACAGAATGTTAGGGGTTGGAAGGGCCTCTAGAGATTATCAAGTCCAGGTCCCCTGCCAGAGCAGCAACACCCAGGGCATGTCACACAGGAACACATCCAGGCAGGTTTTGATAGTCTCCAGAGAAGGAGTCTGGGCAGCCTGTTCCAGTGCTCTGTCACCCTCACCATAAAGATTTTTCTCCTCAAGTTGAGGTGGAACTTCCTATGTTCCAGCTTGTACCTGTTGTTCTTGTCTTCTTACTGTGAGAGTACTGGCACCTTCATCTTGACAACCACCCCTCAGGTATTGATAGACATTGATCAGATCCCCTCTCAGCCTTTCTTCTTAAGACTAAACAGCCCCAGGGCTCTCAGTCTCTCTGCACAGGAGAAATGTTCAACAGAGAGCCACCAGGATGATGAAGGGACTGGAGCACTGCCTGATGAGGGCTGGGGGTCAAGAGGGAGGGGACAGACTCTGCTCACTTGCACCCTGGGATAGGACAAGGGGCAATGGCTAGAAACTCCAGCACAGGAGGTTCCACCTCAACATGAGGAGGAACTTCTTCACTGGGAGGGTCACAGAGCACTGGAACAGGCTCCCCACAGAGATTGTGGAGTCTCCTTCTCTGGAGACTTTCAAGACCCATCTGGAGGTGTTCCTGTGTGACCTGTGCTAGATTCTATGGTCCTGCTCTGGCAGGGGGAGTTGGACTTGATGAGGTCCCTTCCAACCCCTAACATCCTGTGAGCCTGTGATCTGTGAACTGACAAACCCGAGTATCTCTAAGTGCTAATTGCAAATCCTTTCTTATGACCATGACTCATTTCAACAATGAAAGTTCTGAAAACAAATGTGTGCTGTCTTTTAAATGTTTCTGAAGAGATGACACTGGCACATCTTAATCAAAACCAGAGAACTTCAGCATGTAATTCCTACCAGACACAGAATTCATAAAAGTCACCCTTTGTGAAAGAAGTGGTGTGTTCTGTGCTTATTTCTTTGCTTCAGCTTTCTTTATTTCTCCCCTCTAAAAGTAGAACTTCTCCCTTATTTCAGCTTCAGACAAGAATCTTAACTAACCTACCTTCAAAGTTCTTCATATAGGAAATAGAAGACACAACAGCCACTATATGTCCTCTGCAAGTCTCAAAGAATCACAGAAAGTCAGAGGTTGGAAGGGACCTCCAGAGATCATCGAGTCTAAACCCCCTGCCAAAACCCAGGGGGAATCTGCATAGAAATGCATCCAGGTGGGTTTGGAAAGGTTCCAGGAAAGGAGACTCCACAACCCCCCTGGGCAGCCTGTTCCAGGGCTCTGTCACCCTCACTCCAAAGAAGTTTCTCCTCATGTTGAGCTGAAATCTTCTATGTTCTAGTTTGAACCCATTGTTCCTTGTCTTATCACTGTGAACCACCCAGCAGAGCCTGGCCCCCTCCACTTGACCCCCACCCCTCAGCTATTGAGAGACATTGATCAGATCCCCTCTCAGCCTTCTCTTCTCCACACTAAACAGCCCCAGGGCTCTCAGGCTCTCTTCCCAGGGGAGATGCTCAAGTCCCCTAAGCATCCTCATGGATTCTCTCCATCAGGTCTCTGTCTCTCTTGAACTGGGGAGCCCAAAACTGGACACAGTATTCCAGGTGTCAGTCTGTTTTAGAAAAGGGTGAACTATCCTCTATAAAAAGCAATTTCATTTGCTCTAAAAATATTTGATGAGACAAATCTGACCTTAACCAATTCGGGTAAAGTAGTTTGTCTATAGAAACTGAGTATCCACACTAACAATTTTAAATTCCCAGCTAATGTTCAGCACATTTGCCTTTGGAGAACATTCACATCTGAGCACAGATATGTAGAGGATGAAGATGAAAACTTCATCCCTGGAAGTTTTTAAGGCCAGGTATTCAGTCTGGAGAAGAGAAGGCTCTGAGGAAACCTTCTTGTGGCATTCCAGGATCTGAAGGGGGCTACAAGAAAGCTGGGGAGGCACTTTTGAGGGTACCAGGTAGTGATAGGACTGGGGGGAATGGAGCAAAACTAGAAATGGGGAGTTTCAGATTGGATGTTAGGAAGAAATTCTTCCCCATGAGGGTGGTGAGACACTGGCACAGGTTGCCCAGGGAGGTGGTGGAAGCCTCATCCCTGGAGGTTTTTGCAGCCAGGCTGGATGAGGCTCTGAGCAACCTGCTGTAGTGTGAGGTGTCCCTGCCCATGGTAGGGAGTTGGAACTGGATGATCCTTGAGGTCCCTTCCAACCCTGACAATTCTATGATTCTATGAAATATTCACAAATGTAAGCAATTCAACATTTGCTTCGGCTGCTAATAAATAATTTTCTATCCATTTTTGAAGTAACAGAAACCAAGCAAGTACACCAATCACATCAACAAATCATCAGCTGAACTACAAAGCTCCCATGTTGCCATCATTTGCAAGTGAAGCTAGCAAGCTTGGTACAACAACTGGAAGTTTACAGAACTTGTTTTCAGCTGTTGGCATTTTTATTGATTGTGTTCATGCTGAGTGGAGCTCAGTTCCAATATAAGTCAACACAACTCCTCAGTAATTGTTGATGAGCACCCATCTAAAGCAGCAATCTCAGCAGGATCAATTAGCTGCCTGCCAATAGTGCCAAGGTTTAGGGGGTGTCTCCTGTATTCTAAGGTGGAGCATCTCTATGGCTTCCAGAAACCTTCTGTACTGCCTTCTGCAAAATTCCTCCTGCAGTGCACTTGCTTACAGAATCACAGAGTTACTGAGGCTGGAAAAGACCTCTGAGATCATCCAGTCCAGTCTATGACCTAACACCACCACATCAGCTAAACAATGCCACCAAGTGCCACATCCAAGCTTTTCTTAAAGACCTCCAGTGATGGTGACTCCACCACTCTCTAGTTCATCTTAAAACAGTAACAGGTTTGCTTACAGCTTCAGAATGCTTCTCTGAATGTTTTTTATGGCCTGAGTTAAAAACAAATCAGATCAAGGGAGATTCTCCTCCCCTCTGCTCTGCCCTGCTGAGACCAGACCTGTAATACTGTGTCCAGTTTTGGGCTCCCCAGTTCAAGAGAGACAGAGACCTGCTGGAGAGAATCCAACAGAGAGCTACAAGGGTGATTAGGGGACTTGAACATCTCTCCTATGAAGAAAGGCTGAGAGCCCTGGGGCTGTTTAGTGTGGAGAAGAGAAGGCTGAGAGGGGATCTGATCAATATCTATCAATACTTGAGGGGTGGGTGTCAAGTGGAGGGGGCCAGGCTCTTTTGGGTGGTTCACCGTAACAAGACAAGGAACAATGGGTTCAAACTAGAGCATAGAAGATTTCAGCTCAGCATGAGGAGAAACTTCTTTCCAGTGAGGGTGACAGAGCACTGGAACAGGCTGCCCAGGGGGGTTGTGGAGTCTCCTTCTCTGGAGACTTTCAATACCCACCTGGATGCATTCCTGTGTGTCCTGCCCTGGGTGATCCTGCTTTGGCAGAGGGGTTCGACTTGATGATCTCTGGAGGTCCCTTCCAAATTTAACATTCTGTGATTCTGTGATTTTAAAATATTTTCTTTTAAAAGAGACCTCACCATTGCTTCCGTTCCAAGAACATTTAAAAGAGTGGCTAAAATAAGTGAGTAGTGCTGAATTTGAGACAAGACAAAAAATGAAATTAAGAAAGGTATATTAAAAAGATAAAATAAAAAAATGGTCACATAACTCAACAGTGTGAAGGTTTGAGGTGCTTTTCAGAACCATTACCCCATAAAGAACAAGCAATTGTGTTTCACCCAGATAGCTTCCAGTAATCCCAAATATAAAATGGATTCTAACACTAAACTCCACAGAAAGAAGACACCGAAAAAAGCAAGAGACAAAATAAAAGCAGCTAAGCAGCAGCTAAGGATCATCCAGCACAGAATCATAGAGTGGTCTGGGTTGGAAGGGACCTCCAAAGCTCATCTAGTCCAATCCTCTGCAGTCAGCAGGGACATCCCCAAGGAGATGAGGTTGCCCACAGCCCTGTGCAGCCTCAATTTGAATATCTCCAGGGATGAGGCCAAAATCACTTCCCTGGGCAAACCTGTTCCAGTGTTCCACTACCCTCATGGTAAAAAACTTGTTCCTAACATCCAATCTCAATCTGCCCTTCTCTAGTTTGAAGCCATTGCCCCTTGTCCTGTCACTGCAGGCCTTTGGACCTGATGATCTTGGAGGTCTCTTCCATATGGTTGATTCTGTGATCAAGGAAAAATATCTACAAGTTATCCTAGATAAGAGATGAACACCCAGGCTGCAAATCTCTGCTTTTGATGCCATTTTTTCCCACACAAACACATCACAGGCTTCCAAACTTTCCAAACTAAAGCTCAGTTTTATCAGAACCAGCTAGTAATATACAAAATAGGAATCTAGCAGGGAAAAAAAATGTCCAAATGTTCTTCAGAAAACTGCTCCATTTATCCACTTTCTGAGGCCAATTCCAGCTGTTGAAAAGGAATGCAACCTTCAGAGAAATCTGGGACTGAAGACCACATATCCCTTCAGCATACAAAGCCTACTAAACTTCCAAAGTAAATACCTTCCTGCTCTCACAATCAATAAAATATTACAGAATCACAGAACCAACCAGGTTGGAAAAGACCTCAGAGATCATCAAGTCCAGCCTAGTACCTAATACCTAACACCTCCTGACAACTGAACCATGGCTCCAAGTGCCACATCCAAGCTTTTCCTGAACACCTCCAGGGATGGTGACTCCACCACCTCCTTGGGCAGCACATTCCAATGGGCAATCTCTCCTTCTGGGAAGAATTTCTTCCTACCATCCAGCCTAAACCTCCCCTGGCACAGCTTGAGACTGTGTCCTCTTGTTCTGGTGCTGGTTGTCTGGGAGAAGAGACCAACCCCCACCTGGCTACAACCTCCCTTCAGGTAGTTGTAGACAGCAATGAGGTCTCCTCTGAGCCTCCTCTTCTCCAGGCTAAACACCCCCATTTATTATTAACATTCATTTAGCTTATCTTTCCCAAGCATCTCAAAGTGTCACTACTTGAACTTTAAAGACAAGTATGTCAGGAAAATGCCAAAAGAAAACCCAAATTTGCCTTCTTGATGATGACTGGGCTTGACAGGCCAGATGAGAGGTAATCTGGGCAGTCAGAGATGTTAATACAAGATGTAGCTCACTGCAGCTTTTTACATTGACAGAATAACTGCTAGGCAGTCAGGGGTTTTGCATAAATGCTAGCATTAGTTTTCATTTCCATTATAGCATTCTAAATTAATTAGGAAACTTCATTGTGTAAGGACAGTCCAGCCAATGCACTCCTGCCAATCCATTCAATTAGGGCCACTGGGTTACTGCACAAACAAAACCCAGCAAGACCTTTAAGCTAAAGCAGGTGGCTGATACAGGGTTGATTCAACAGAATCACAGAATGTTAGGGGCTGAAAGGGACCTCCAAAGCTCATCCAGTCCAACCCCCCTGCCAGAGCAGGAGCACCTAGAGCAGCTCACACAGGAACACAGCCAGGCAGGTCTTCAATATCTCCAGAGAGGGAGACTGCAGAAGCCCTCTGGGCAGCCTCTTCTATTCTTCTGTCACCCTCACAGGGAAATAATTCTCCCTCATGTTTCCATGGAACTTCCTATGGCTCAGCTTCCACCACTGCCCCTTGTGCTGGCATTGGGCATCACCCAGCAGAGCCTGGCTTCAGCCTCTGGGCACTCCCCCTGCACATCTTTATCAACATGAATGAGGTCACCCTCAGGCTCCTCCTCTCCTCAGCTCCTGCAGTCTCTCTTCATAAGGAAGATGTTCCACTCTGTCATTTTTGTGGCTCTGTGCTGGACTCTTTCAAGCAGTTCCCTGAGGTCCTTCTTGACCTGAGGGGCCCAGAACTGGACACAATATTCCAGATGTGGTCTCACCAGGGCAGAGCAGAGGGGGAGGAGAACCTCTCTTGACCTACTGACCACAGCCCTTCTAATCCACCCCAGGACACCATTGGCCTTCTTGGCCACCAGAGCACATTGCTGGCTCATGGTCAACCTCCCATCCACTAGGACCCCCAGGTCCTTTTCCCCTTCACTGCTCTCCAGCAGCTCAGTCCCCAGTCAATACTGCTCCATGGGATTGCTCTTTCCCAGGTGCAAGACTCTACACTTGCCCTTGTTGAATTTCATTCCATTTCTCCCTGCCCAGCTCTCAGCCTGTTTAAGTCTCACTGAATGGTATCACAACCCTTTGGTGTGCTTAGAGGGATTCACTGATACCAAAGAAAGACTTACAAAAGCTGATTTCTTCCTCAAATCCATGATGACTGCAGGAACAGGACACAGCAGGGACATGATTTGCAAAGCAACACAATCAATTCACATTTTTTAGGCAGGGCAAGAAGCACCATCTAGAGAAATGTGGTTCTGCAACTGCAAGCCAGTCAGCATAACTTCAAGTTCCTAGAAAGAAGGAGCAATGCCAGAACCACAAGTATTTTGGGAATGGCCAACATGAAATTAACAAGGGCAAATCTTGCCTCATCAACCTAATTGCTTTCTAAGACAAGATGTCACACTTCATCACCAGGAGAAGAACATGAGATGTGCCTTACCAGGACTTTAGCAAGGCTATAAACAGCCTCCCATAGTCTCCCTTTAGCCAAGCTGGCAAAACACAGGTCAGAAGAGCAAGCATGGGTGGGAAACTGTCTGGATTGATCAGGCTCAAAGGATCACAGGATCACAGAATATCAGAGGTTGGAAGGGACCTCGGGAGATCATCAAGTCCAACCCCCTGCCAGAGCAGGACAGGTCACACAGGAATGCATCCAGATGGGGCTTGAAAGTCTCCAGAGAAGGAGACTCCACAATCTCCCTGGGGAGCCTGTTCCAGTGCTTTGTGACCTTCACAGTGCAGAAGTTCCTCCTCATCTTGTGCTGTAGTTTCTAACCACTGCCCCTTGTCCTGTCACAGGGTGCAAGCGAGCAGAGCAGTCCCCTCCCTCTCGACACCCAGCCCTCAGATAGTCATCAGCAGGACAAAATCCAGCTGGAAGCTGGTTACTAGACATGTCCCTCAGGGCTCAATATTCATCAACATCTTTACTTAACAGTCCTGATGATGGGATGGAGCACACTTCGGTATGGTTGCAGGTGACAGCAAGGGATCATCTCCAGGGAGAAAGGACTGATAAGCTGGAACCTAAGGGATAAGCTGGGACATAAGGGATAAGCTGGAACATAAGAGATGGGGTGGTGGAAGCCCCATCCCTGGAGGTTTTCAAGACCAGGCTGGATATGGTTCTGAGAAACCTGATCTAGTGTGAGATGTCCCTGCCTATGGCAGGGGGGTTGGAGCTAGATGATCCTTGAGCTCCCTTCCAACCCTGATAATTCCATAACATGGAGCAGCTATTCAGTGGCACCTCAGCAGCCAGAGAAACAGACTGAGAAGCACCTCATGAAAGCAATTCCTTCGCCCAGGTTCCAAGTACCTCGTGCAACAAAAGAAGCTGGGTGCAGCTGTTTGGAAAGCAGCTCTGTGGAAAAGAAGCCAGGAATCCTGATGGGCAATGTGCTGCACAGCAGGCAGCAGCAGGTACCTCCAGCAAAGGCAGCAAATGGCACACTGGTCCGTGTCAACAAATCCAAGATCAGCCTAGCTTTAAAGGCCTTGCTCTGGAGGTCTTTGTTTTGTGCTTTTGTAAATCATATTCCTTACATGACTCAAATATAATCCCTGTGGGGTTAATACTGCAACTGGCAGTAGTTCCTAGTTAACAGCTTTTTCCTCAGCTCTGTCATCTTTTTCATGCATTTAAATCATTTCATGGATTTTCATTTAAGAAAATGAGTAAAAAATAGGAAGAAAATAAAATAGATATGCTGAAGTCTGACCCATACATTCTTTTTTCTTTTTTTTTTTTTTGCTTTGACTGAACACTTTTGTGCAAAAGGATCATAGCACCTAACCCCTGTTCATACTACATTAGTTGAAAAGAACAAAAGCCAGAAATAATTGGCATCAGGGAGGATTTCTAGCTTTAAAAAGAGTGAGCACAAAGCATTCCTTGTGTTATTCCCCTGCACCCTACTAGGAACTCTGTAATATTCCATCACGACAAAATGTGCTTGTGAAAGAATATAAAAATAGGCAAACAAAATAAAGACCAAAACACTCAAGCTCAGAGCACAGAGTGCACAAAGTACACTCCCATTGTGTTTACCCAGTCATTAGCTATCTGTTTGCATTGTACATGGGGAAGTGCAAAGTAAACCCAAAAGCCTGCTTGCGTAGTCACTGACATCAGTATTGTAGGGTTATTAGACACTGGGCAACCTCTGGCAAAAAGCTTTTACAATTTGGAATCTTTCTAAAATAACAGATATGGATTTACTGTGAGAACTGAGGTAGTTCTAAGCCCTCGTGGTCCTGCTGGCTCTAATTAAGGCACTTGCTATGGTGGGCACAGTCCCAGGCATTGCACGGCAGAGGCAGAAGGTGTTCTTGCCTTCTGCTGACATAAAGCCCTTGAGTTTCATTCTGTGACAGTTTAAAACCTGAGAGAGTTGGGGTTGTTCAGTCTGAAGAAGAGAAGGCTCTGAGGAAACCTGATTGTGGCCTTGCAGGATCTGAAGGGGGCTACAAGAAGGCTGGGGAGGGACTTCTTAGGATGTCAGGTAGTGATAGGACTGGGGGGAATGGAGCAAAACTAGAAGTGGGGAGATTCAGATTGGATACTAGGAAGAAATTCTTCACCATGAGGGTGGTGAGAGACTGGAACAGGATGCCCAGGGAGGTGGGCATTCCCATTCCTGGAGGTGTTCAAAATCAGACTGGATGTGGCTGTGAGCAACTTGCTGTAGTGTGAGGTGTCCCTGCCCATGGCAGGGGGGTTGGAACTGGATGATCCTTGAGGTCCCTTCCAACCCTGCCAATTCTATGATTCTATGAAACACAGAGTACAAGATGAGGTATGTCTCAGTTAACCAAGAACCAGCTTCCCATGCCTATCCCCATCAAGGACACAAAAAAATGGAAGGAAGAGTGGCCATGGCTGGGAAAATATCCCTGTGATCTGTCAATGACCTTCTAGAGAGCTGCAGCTCTCACGCTGCCAAGTACAGAGGAGAAAGTGTGGAAAATGGTTCAACAGGAAATTTGTTTATTCAGGAGCCTGAGGAATCAGCAGCAGCACAAACACACCCTTTTCAGCTCCAAAGAAACCGCATAGGAACAATTCCGTGTGATCTTTAGCATCAAATAGATGTGACTCCATAGCACAATGGCTTTTGAAAGCTAATAAGGGTATGAAGGCAGGAAGCTTGCACTCATCTTCCAAAAAAAATATTTTTTCTTATTATTTCTTGATAGTTAAAGAAAAGGTTTTGTCAAAATGCACAGAAAGAAATAAATAGAAATCACCTTGATAAGAAGCTTAATGATTTCCATGATTGATGTATATCAGCAGTTAAGTAGCATTCATATAACTTAATCCAGTTAAAATCTTGGGAAAAACAAAACCTTCCCAAAAAAAACCCTGAAGAATCTTTTTACAGTTGGAGAAAAAATTATATCTATAATCATCTATATCTATCTATATATCTATATCTGTATCTATATAGAATTGTAGAATCATAGAATTGTTAGGTTTGGAAAGGACCTCAAGGATCATCCAGTTCCAACCCCCCTGCCATGGACAGGGACACCTCACACTACAGCAGGTTGCTCACAGCCACATCCAGCCTGGCTGCAAAATCCCCCAGGGATGAGACTTCCACCACCTCCCTGGGCAACCTCTTCCAGTCTCTCACTACCCTCATGGTGTAAAATTTCTTCCTAACATCCAATCTAAATCTCCCCACTTCTAGTTTTGCTCCATTCCCCCCAGTCCTATCACTACCTGACACCCTAAAAAGTCCCTCCCCAGCTTTCTTGTAGCCCCCTTCAGATCCTGGAAGGCCACAAGAAGGTCTCCTGGGAGCCTTCTCTTCTCCAGCCTGCACAACCCCAACTCTCTCAGCCTGTCCTCATAGGAGAGGAGCTGCAGCCCTCTGATCATCCTCATGGCCCTATATCTATACATCTCTGTCTCTGTCTCTACCTCTATATCTACATCTACCTATATCTACATCTAGATATATAGATGGAGTTGTTATTATTATATAATTATATGTGTTCTATTGTTTTCTATAATATTATATACACACAACTGGAATTCTTCCATTTTGGAAGCACTCAATCATAGAATGGCTTAGGTTGGAAGGGACCTTAGAGATCATCTACTCCAACCTCCTCACCATGGGCAGGGATTGAGCTGCTCAAGGCCTCCTCCACCCTGGCCTTGGAACACCCCCAGGGAGGAGGCATCCACAATCTCCCTGAGAAGACCATTCCAGAGTCTCTTCACCTTTGTACTGGAGAACTTCTTCCTAAGATCCAGTCTAAATCTACTCTCCCTCAGTATAAAAGCATTCCCCCTTGTCCTGTTCCTAGAGAGCAACTTGAAAATTGCCAGTAAAATCTGCAGCCCTGTTTCTCCACTCTTTTTTCCTTCTGAGTTGTGCACCCTAAGGTTCCAGAAAGCATTGCCAGTTCTTTCAGAGCTTCAGCTGCAAAGCCAAAGCTAAGAGTAATCTGGAAACCTTTTCTATCAGCCATCTTTCTCAATTACTTTGTGCTTTTAATATACTTACTGCTAATAAGTTGTGGCAAAATTAAAAGTGAACACAGACTGGGAAATTTGGCAACTGACTGGGGAAAGCAATGATGAATGTTTAAAGCCTCCTAAGTGTTGGGGTTGCCTGGAATACAGCCAGGAATTTGCCTTTGTGCCTTTTGCATAAGCTGTCACTTACAAGGAACAAAACTATTGCACAATGCAGCTATTTCCAAGCAACTTGTTAAGGCTCTGGCATTTGAAGTGGATATAAATGACAGTTCTTAAAAGAAAGCTGGGGGGGGGGGGGGGGAAGGGGAGAGTGGGGGGATACTTCCATACCCTCAAGAGATAGCAGAGAGGGGAGGGAGAAGATACCACCTTTGGTTTTCTTTCAAATCGACGCCAATGTTTTATTCAAGGTAGCATATTTGTAAGTTTTATATCCAATGTGATTTCAAACAGCATTTGTCCCAGAAAACATTTTAGTTTTGACAGAAGAAGGGTGTTTTGATGCTTTGAATAATGGTTTTGCTCTTGTCATTCACAGCTGCTCAGGCTGTACTTTCAGGCTTCGTTTCATTCCCTATGGATCTATTGCACATGGACTGAATAAATTATTTAGTCTGGAGAAGAGAAGATTGAGAGGGGATCTGATCAATGTCTATCAATAGCTGAGGGGTGGGTGTCAAGTGGAGGGGGCCAGGCTCTTTTCAGTGGCTCACAGTGATAAGACAAGGAACAACAGGTTTAAACTTGAACATAGATTTCACCTCAACATGAGGAGAAACTTCTTTGCAATGAGGGTGACAGAGCCCTGGAACAGGCTGCCCAGGGGGGTTGTGGAGTCTTCTTCTCTGGAGACTTTCCAACCCCACCTGGATGCATTCCTGTGCAGACTCCCCTGGGTGATGCTGCTCTGGCAAGGGGGTTAGACCTGATGATCTCTGGATGTCCCTTCCAAGCTCTGATATACTGTGAGACTGCAAACATAAAGCTGTTTGAAAAGGCTTTCCTCCTTTTGCTTCTGATGTGTGTTTAACTCAGTCACCACAATTGAGTAACTTGCCACTACTAAAACAACCTGGACATCCAGTAAACAAGGAAGCACCAGCCTTTCCTAATCACAGAATCCTAGAATTGTCAGGGTTGGATGGGACCTCAAAGATCACCCAGTTCCAGCCCCCTGCCATGGGCAGGGACACCTCACACTACAGCAGGTTGCTCACAGCCACATCCAGCCTGGCTGCAAAAACCCTCCAGGGATGAGGCTTCCACCACCTCCCTGGACAACCTGCTCCAGTGTCTCACCACTCTCATGGGGAAGAATTTCTTGCTAACATCCAGTCTGAATCTCCCCACTTCCAGTTTTGCTCCATTCCCCCATGTCCTATCAACACGTGACATCCTAAAAAGTCCCTCACTGTGTTATCTCATAGAATCATAGATAGAATGGCTCAGGTTGGAAGGGGCCTCTAAAGGTCATCTAGTCCAACCCTCCCTGCAGTAAGCCAGGACACCTCCAACTAGAGCAGGTTGCTCAGAGCCCTGTCAAGCTTCACCCTGAACATCTCCAGGGATGGGGCCACAACCACATCCCTCTTCCAGTGCTCCACTACCTTTATGTTGCCGAACTTGTTCCTAACATCCAAGCTACAACTAGTCTTCTCTAGTTTGAAGCCATTGCCCCTTGTTCTATCACTGCAGGCCTTTGCAAACAGTCCCTCTCCATCCTTCCTGTAGCCCCCCTTCGGGAACTGGAAGACTGCTACTAGGTCTCTCTGGAGCCTTCTCTTCTCCAGGCTGAACACCCCCAGCTCCCTCAGCCTGTCCAACCCCCTGACCATTTCTCATGTCTTTTAAGGCTTTTCAGTCTTTCTTCCTGATAGTTTCAGAGCAGCATATTAAGCACTTTCCCCGCTCCCCTGGCTGTGATATCAGTGTTGTCACATTCAGTCAAGAACAGAAGCAACCTATATGCTGGCTCTTAGGTACCACAAAATTTCCTTCAGCCTTCTTCTGAAGCACTGCAATCACTGGCACTATTTATATGCCTCTCAGTGTTACACAACCTCAACTACTGCAGAAGCATTACACAAGCTCTGATAATTAGCACTCAGACCTCTCATTGCTTTTAAAGTACCAGATAACTCATAAGGGCAGTGAGTGCTGGGCTCCCAACTGATACCTGTTGGCACACAAATAGAGGGTGCTGGGCTCCCAACTGATACCTGTTGGCACACAAATAGAGGACTGGGATCACACACTTCCACTGCATTTTCAGTATTGCAAAGGAGTTTTCAAGCCAGATAAATCTGTATTACTGCCACAAGTGTACAGAATTACAGAATGTTAGAGGTTGGAAGTGACCTCAAAAGATCACCCAGTCCAACCCCCTTGCCAGAGGAGGGCCACCTAGGGTAGGTCACACAGGAATGCAACCAGATGGGTTTTGAATGCCTCCAGAGAAGGAGACTCCACAAACTCTCTGGGGAGCCTGTTCCAGTGCTCTGTCACCCTCACAGTGAAAAAGTTTTTTCTTATGTTCACATGGAACCTCCTATGCTCCAGCTTGCACCCAAGTGATATCTTGTCCTATCACTGGGCATCTCTGAGCAGAGCCTGGCTCTGTCCTCCTGACGCTCACCCCTCACATATTTATAAACATTAATGAGTTCAATAGTGTAGGTGACCTTCAATGCAGAACTCCTAGCAATGACTCAGAGCAGGACTAAGTAGGCAGAATCACATCCCACAGCACCACACTGGAACACAGAGAACCAGACACCATGGGGTGTTTTTTCCAGAAAATATTTTCAAATAGTAGTGAGGAGAATTTACTTTTAAGTGTAAAATATCAGCACTTAAAATATTAGTTCTGCATATTAAAGAAAAACGACTATCTTTCTGGGAAGAATTTCTTCCTACCATCCAGCCTAAACCTCCCCAGCACAGCTTGAGACTGTGTCCTCTTGTTCTGGTGCTGGTTGCCTGGGAGAAGAGACCAACCCCCTTCTGGCTACAACCTCCCTTCAGGGAGTTGTAGACAGCAATGAGGTCTGCCCTGAGCCTCCTCTTCTCCAGGCTAAACACCCCCAGCTCCCTCAGCCTCTCCTCACAGGGCTGTGCTCCAGACCCCTCCCCAGCCTTATTGCCCTTCTCTGGACACCTGTGAGCAACTCAACATCTTTCTTGACTTGAGGAGCCCAGAACTGGACACAGCACTCAAGGTGTGGTCTAACCAGTGCTGAGCACAGGGCAGGATGACTTCCCTGCTCCTGCTGGCCACACTATTCCCAATCCAGGCCAGGATGCCATTGGCCTTCTTCACCACACTGCTGGCTCCTGTTCAGCCTAATATGATCAGTTTAACAGAAAAAAAAATACAAACCACCATTATTGTACATAGTGGATACTGCACTGTCCAACCAGTGCTATGTGTATGGCAGAGATTGTTTCACCTGCACCTTTGAGCTGACTCAATTCCTGCAATGTTTTTAACCACACAAGGCCAAAATTCTGCACTCACATAACTACAGAAGTCAAACAACTTTCTGCAAGTGAAGTCACCAAAAGGTGCACATCCCTGACATATGAGAATTCGGAATTTAGCATGAAGAGATGCCTGAAAGAGTTTGAAATGATTCTGAGCTATCCTTTTTCCATAAGCCATATTAATAATGCTTGCTCCAGGGCAAGTTCAGCCCACAGATGAAGAAACAAATCAGAGAGAAGGAAATTAAAAGCAATTTTTGTTCCCCATGTTAATTTTGTTCTGGTTTCAAATTCTTGTTATTTTAGCATAATGGATTTCTGCACCTATTAGCATAACACATGAGCAAGCCATGCATCAATCTCTGTCCCTGGGAAGCCAAATGTGATTGTTTAATCTGTAAACCAAGAAACACATCACTGAACCATGAAAGTGCTACTGTCCCTGAAGAAATAGGGCACCCCCAAAACTACAGCCCAGGTTAATAGAACCTTTTAAACAACTCTTTTTTAAAATTTTCTAGTTTTTAAAGCACTTCACTGTTCTCAAAACAGTAAATAATGAAGGATTTAAGCACATAAAACCTAACTCCTTTTCAGGCACACAGGTAAGAGTGCAAAGTCATTGCATTAAAACTCAATGTCTCCCAAAAAGGCACCTTGCTAAGCATTTCAGTTAGTCTGGAAAAGATTCTTTTGTTAAAAGGTTTTGAAATGCTGGCTCTGCTGAAGTTAACTAAACATATCACAGTCTCACAGTGCATCAGAGGTTGGAAGGGACCTCAAGAGATCATCAGCTCCAACCCTCCTGCCAGAGCAACATCACTTAGGGGAGTCTGCACAGGAATGCATCCAGGTGGGCTTGGAAAGTCTCCAGAGAAGGAGACTCCACAACCCCCCTGGGCAGCCTGTTCCAGGGCTCTGTCACCCTCACTCCAAAGAAGTTTCACCTCTCCTTCTATGTTTAAGCTTGTGCCTCTTGTTCCTTGTCTTATCACTGTGAACCACCAAAAAGAGCCTGGCCCCCTCCACTTGACCCCCACCCCTCAGCTATTGAGAGACATTGATCAGATCCCTCTCAGCCTTCTCTTCTTCAGACTAAACAGCCCCAGGGCTCTCAGTCTCTCTTCACAGGAGAAATGCTCTTGAACATAGAAGATTTCATCTCAGCATGAGGAAAAACTTCTTTCCAGTGAGGGTGACAGAGCCCTGGAACAGGCTGCCCAGGGGGGTTGTGGAGTCTCCTTCTCTAGAGACTTTCCAACCCCACCTGGATGCATTCCTGTGCAGACTCCCCTAAGTGATGCTGCTCTGGCAGGGGGGTTGGACCTGATGATCTCTTGAGGTCCCTTCCAATCTCTGATATACTGTGAGACTGTGATACTGTGATCCCATCTAACATGACACACTCATTGATTTTTTTTTCCTCCTTGTGAGACAAATGTCAGTAGAATGATTTGAGCTATGTGTGCCCTGTAGCTTCCTTTCCTGCCTAAGCACTCCCTGTTAAGCATCATAACAGCAGCAAACACATCCAGTGGGATGTCCTGCCATTGCTCTTTCAATAAAGCTGCCTTTCACAAATCCCACTTGCACAGCCAACAGAGCACATCTACATGAAGCTTCCCAGGCACCGCCTATACACAGCATAGAACTAGGACAGGAACTCTCATTCACTCTCCTATGCTGGTGTTGCATTACGCAATGGATCTTTCACCAGCAGTGCAAAGAATCCTTGCAGATGGAGCAAGTGCTGCTGCAGCCAGTGCAGAAGAGGGCAACAAAGTTGGAGAAGGGCCTGGAGAATAAATCTGATGAAGAGAGACTGAAGGAGCTGGGGATGGTTAGTTTGGAAAAGAGGAGGCTGAGGGGAGACCTCATTGCTCTCTACAACTACCTGAAAGGACATTGTGGTGAGGTTGGTGCTGGTCTCTTCTCACAGGGAATTAGTGACAGAACAAGAGGGAAGGGCCTCCAGCTATCACTGGGTAGGTTTAGACTGGACATTAGGAAACATTTTTTGCTGGCAAGAGTGGTCAGGGATTGGAATGTGCTGCCCAGGGAGGTGGTGGAGTCCCCAAGCCTGGATGTGTTTGAAGGTGGTTTGAATGTGGTGCTTGGGGCTCTGGTTTAGGGGTGACCCTTGTAGAGTAGGGTTGTGGGTTGGACTTGGTGCTCCTGAGGGGCTTTTCCAACCTGAATGTTTCTGTGATTCTGTGCTAGGGTCATAGGAACAGAGAGATATGCTGGGCTCTCTTCTCAGTGGTGTTATGCTTCTCATGTAGCCATTTTCTTTTTCTCAGAAACTAATTCTGGGTTTAATTTGCTACTCACGTGTTTTTAATCAGTTTTAGTTGCTTTTGTAGTTTTTTTTTTTTAATTGTGTATCCCTAGAATGACAGTGATGACCACATGGAACATGTCCAGGGAAGGGCAATGGGGATGATCAGAGGGCTGGAGCACCTCTCCTGTGAATACAGGCTGAGAAAGTTGGGGTTGTTCAGTTTGGAGAAGACTCGACTCCAAGGAGACCTTCTTGTGGCCTTCCAGTATCTGAAGGGGGCTACAAGAAAGCTGGGGAGGGACTTTTTAGGGTGTCAGGGAGTGATAGGACTAGGGGGAATAGAGCAAAACTAGAAATGGGTAGATTCAGATTGGATGTTAGATAGAAATTCTTCAGCATGAGGGTGGTGAGAGACTGGCACAGGTTGCCCAGGGAGGTGGTAGAAGCCTCATCCCTGGAGGTTTTTGCAGCCAGGCTGAATGTGGCTGTGAGCAACCTGATGGAGTGTGAGGTGTCCCTGCCCATAGCAGGGGGGTTTTGAACTGGATGATCCTTGTGGTCCCTTCCAACCCTGACAATTCTACGATTCTATGGACCAATTACATTCAACAGAACTATTGAACACAAAAAGACCATCCCCAAATGTCTTCCACTGTGCCTGTCCAAACTATCACACAGAAACTCAGCACTGTCATAACTTATCTTACAATCACACATCCACATTTGAGTCTTTAAGCCAGGACACTGACAAGCTGCCTCTGTCCCCAGGGAGAGCAGACAGTTCCCTTCTCAAGGATGCAGCAGAAGCTGCTAGACTAGGTTGTTTCAAGCAGCAAAACTGCAGCTTCCATTTTCTCTTCTGTATTAAAGTTCTTAACACAGCCAACAGCAACAGAAATTCAGGGTGCTCTGGAAGGGCACAGGAGCGTAGCAGAGTTCAAGAGGCTCCTTTTACATCCTCTCCTTTGAATGCATTCAGCACTGAACTAAATTAATTTGATCTTGTGTGTGTGTGTGCATAAAACATCAATAAATGCACATTGTTTTACAGGCCTCTTATGCATTCATTAAACTTGCATGGAAAAGGGAGGGAGGGAAGGGAAAAAGCAATGTTCCTTATATATGGAATTGGGAAAAACTTCGTGAGTCACTAACATGCAAGCATAGGTTTTTCTCTATTTTTTTCTCTGCCTGTACTCTCTTTTTTCTTATGTTCTGCACAGATTTTTTACATGCCACAGACCACTCTTCTCCAGTCATGCTACTCTGAATCATAAACTGATGGCCTAGCCAGACCATTTCTAATTGCCATATTTTGGATAATTTTGAATAAGCTTTCATGAATCAACACTTTCCAATCCCAATTCAACCCACTGAAATAAACTTTTAAGTATCTCACAGTCTCACAGTATATCAGAGGTTGGAAGGGTTACCTCAAGAGATCATCAGGTCCAACCTCCTGCCAGAGCAGGATCACTTAGGGTAGTCTGCACAGGAATATATCCAGGTGGGGTTGGAAAGTCTCCAGAGAAGGAGACTCCACAACCTCCCTGGGGAACCTTTTCCAGTAAATAAGCCAAGCTACTGAGTGTCTGCTCTGAAGAAGTAAACCTACCATACTGTGCAACTAAAAAACTCCAGAGTGTCCTTCATCCTGTCTTGCCAAAGTAAGTGCCCAACCACATACTAAGTAGCCATACCTGTGCCTAATAAAAGATTCTAACATCCCACTGAAGGAAATTCTCTTCTCCAGGCTGTACAGCCCCAACTGTAAGTCTGTCTCCATAGCAGATGAGCTCCAGCCCTCTGATCATCTTCATGGCCCTCCTCTGGATCCAGTCCAGCAGGTTCATGTCCCTCTTATGCTGGAGGCAGCAGAACTGGACACAGTACCAGTTGAAAATGTCAAAATTCCTCAACTCTAATACAGTGTTAGAGATAAAAATGGGAAGGTATCACCACATCACAGACCAGAAAGCATAGGATATGCAGTCCATGGAAGATTTTTTTGCCCCCCTCACTGTCTGGAGAAACACTTTGTCATTTCTTTCAGCTCCATGGGCTGTCAGAAATCTAGTATTAGAATCACACCACAGTCCTAATCATAGCAGTTTGAATTAAAACTGAAAATGCAAACTCTACTTTAGAGTCAAGCATAAACAGAAAACATGTCCTTCCCCTAAAAGGCAACAATTTTTAATAGCTATAAAGATAAACATGTGAACCTGAGCACAGCACAGCAAAGAGCAAATTTTATTCTGCCTCAGTGATCATGTTTTTGCTCTTCTTCAGACTCAGTGCATGGAAGGCCAGACACATTGTTCAAAGTTCTAAATCACAATGAATGAGCATGGATGCATCAGCAAGACAATGATGCTGGAGTTCAGCCCCAGGCAAATCAATATTTGCATGCCAAATTAAATATCATAACATGGAAAAAATGCCCTCTATAAATACACTAAGAGCATAAAATTAACACTATACACTCAGCTGATTAAGGTGAATCCAACACTGAACTTGGTCAGGAGCCAAAACATTTGATTTCACTGAACCACAAAGACTCTCAGTGTATTCTGCCACTTTATCATTTTGTATTGTTCTGGGATAAACTCCTTGTTGTATAAAAAAAATTTACAAAGTACATGGCTTTACTCTTGCCTACCCCACAATGCAGGAAAAACAGTTCAGGCAGGAGAAGACAAATCACACAGAATCACACAGAAACACTCAAGTTGGAACAGAGCCTCAGGATCACCAAGTCCAACTCAGAACCCTGCTCTACAAATTTCACCCTTAAACCATTGCCCCAAGCACCACATCCAAACCCCCTTCAAGCACATCCAGGCTTGGGGATTCAACCACCTCCCTGGGAAGCACGTTCCAATCCCTGACCACTCTTGATGTGAAAAACTTCTTCCTAATGTCCAGTCTAAACCTACCCAGTCACAGCTTATGGTCATTCCCTCTTGTTCTATCACTAATTACCTGTGAGAAGAGACCAGCACCAACCTCTCTAAAGTGTCCTTTCAGGTAGTTGTAGACAGCAATGAGGTCTCCCCTCAGCCTCCTCTTTTCCAAACTAACCATCCCCAGCTCCTTCAGGCTCTCTTCATCAGATTTCTTCAACAGACCCTTCACAGCTTCCTTGCCCTCCTCTGCCCTGGCTCCAGCACCTCCACATCTCTCTTGCATTCAGGTGCCCCAAACTGGACACAACACTCCAGGTGTGGCCTCCCCAGAGCTGAGTCCCAGGGCACAATCCCCTCCCTGCTCCTGCTGGACACAGCATTGCTGATCCCAACCAGGATGCCTTTGGCTTTCTTGGCCACCTGGGCACACTGCTGGCTCCTCTTCAGCTGCTTGTCCATTATCACCCCCAGCTCCCTTTCTGCCAGCAGCTTTCCAGCCACACTGCCCCAAGCCTGTAGCATTGCTTGGGGCTGTTGTGACCCAAGTGCAGGAGGCCTTGTTGAAGCTCCTCCTGGTAACGTTGACCATGGATCCAATCTATCCAAATCAGGTCTGATGCACCTGGATGTAATGTTGTCCCCTGCCTAACAGACAGCACAGCTGAAAACAGTAGAGGAGAGGGCAAGTTTGCCTCAGTGCCCAAATCATTGCTTCAATATATTACCTGAAAACAAGCAACTCTGTAGAAAGCATAGAAGTTAATGCCAATCTTTCTTTTCTTGCTTGAATCCTTTCCTAAAACGTGCCTGATGTGGCCAGGCACTGCCTACCACCACCATCTGTCTGGAGGAGCAGGCAGGCTCCAGTTGCTCACAGTCTTTGCTCCATCCACCATGAGCTGTTTCCTGGCCCATGTCCCTAATCTGACCTGCCCTTTCCATCTGTGAACTCTGGTGCCATAGCAGCAAAGCTGGTGAGTGCAACACACTCCAAGAGGGCAGGCATTCATCCTTACACACTGGCAACAGCCCACCCAAATTGGTGGCCTTGTTCTCTGGCTTATTAAAGATTTAGATTGGATATTAGGAACAGGTTCTTTACTATGAGGGTGGTGGAACATTGGAACAGGTTGGCCAGGGAGGTGGTTGTGGCCTCATCCTTGGATATATTCAAAGTGGACCTTGAAAGGGCTCTGGGCAACCTGAGCTAGTTGAGGATGCCCCTGTTTACTGCAGAGGGGTTTGGACTGGATGACCTTTGGAGGTCCCTTCCAACCCTAACCATTCTATGTTTCTGTGATTCTGTGATTCTGTGATTCTGTGATTCTCTGATTCTCTGATTCTGTGATTCTATGATTCTATGATTCTGTGATTCTATGATTCTGTAATTCTACGATTCTGTGATTCTATGATTCTGTGATTCTCTGATTCTCTGATTCTGTGATTCTATGATTCTCTGATTCTGTGATTCTATGATTCTCTGATTCTATGATTCTGTGATTCTGTGATTCTGTGATTCTGTGATTCTGTGATTCTGTGATTCTCCGATTCTCTGATTCTGTGATTCAGTGATTCTATGATTCTGTGATTCTGTGATTCTCTGATTCTCTGATTCTATGGTTCTGTGATTCTGTGATTCTATGATTCTGTGATTCTCTGATTCTATGATTCTGTGATTCTATGATTCTGTGATTCTACGATTCTGTGATTCTCTGATTCTATGGTTCTGTGATTCTGTGATTCTGTGATTCTGTGATTCTATGATTCTATGACTCTATGATTCTGTGATTCTGTGATTCTATGATTCTGATTCTATGATTCTATGACTCTATGATTCTGTAATTCTACGATTCTGTGATTCTGGCCCATGATTCTGTGATTCTGTGATTCTATGACTCTATGATTCTGTGATTCTATGATTCTGTGATTCTATGATTCTACTATTCTGTGATTCTATGATTCTGTGATTCCATGATTCTGATTCTGTAATTCTATGACTCTATGACTCTGTGATCCTATGATTCTATGATTCTATGTGCAACCCCACAACTAGGCCATCTCCCAGCACACAGAACCACTCCTGCATGGATTTTTGCATTAAGCTTTTAACAGAAGCTGAAGACACTTCAAGTGGAGGTGCAGATGAATAGGACATTTTGATTTTTGCTGTGTCTAGAGCCTGGACTAATTGTACCTGTGAACACTCCCTGCTTACAAGGTCAGAAAGAGTGTTTGTTGGTGGAGTTTTTTACAATCCACCACAATGTTTGAGCACTTCATTTTCCACCTTGTATGTTTTTTTAGGATTTGGGAGCTGTTTGCCCATCTTAAGAAATGTATTTGGGAGTTTTACAAAGCACAGGCAGATTACTGTGTGTTCTGTTTAATATTAGGCTGCATTCAATTCATGAAATCATTTTTCTCTTCTTAATACTGAATTTATTCCAGCCTAGAAGAACACAACACTCCCTTGTAGCTTGAACTGATACCACAGGTTGCTATTATAATTACATTCTATTTGCATTTTAGAGACATTTCTTCCTCCTTATACCCAACAAAAATGAATTAAGCATGCAGAAATTCTCATGAGGAAATGAGACTTTATGACATGATAACATCAAACAAAACTGCTTAGAAGCTCAGTCATATTCTGCTGTATTTCTCAGCTATATATATTAAAAAAAAAAGAGTTCTGTATCAGTCATAGGTATCAGAACATGAGACAAGATGAAAATTAAGGTATTTCCACACAGTGAGTAAGGCTGGAAGAGACTCTAGTGTAACATCCTGAACAATTTGGGCCTCAATAAGTTAAGTGTGGAATAAGTACTGGCACCATCCTAAGAAAAGAGAGCCAATGGGATCCTGGGATGTATCAAGAAAGGTGAATTCAGCAGGGCTAGGGAAGTTCTTCTCCCCCTCTACTCTGCCCTGCTGAGACCACAGCTGCAATCCTGTGTCCAGTTTGGGGCTCCCCAGTTCAAGAGAGACAGAGACCTGCTGGAGACAATCCAAGGGAGAGCCACGAGGATGCTTAGGGGACTTGAGCATCTCCCCTGTGAAGAGAGACTGAGAGCCCTGGGGCTGTTTAGTCTGGAGAAGAGAAGGCTGAGAGGGGATCTGATCAATGTCTCTCAAGAGCTGAGGGGTGGGTGTCAAGAGGAGGGGGCCAGGCTCTTTTGGGTGGTGCACAATAATAAGACAAGGAACAACAGGTTCATGCTTGAACATAGAAGATTTCAGCTCAACATGAGGAGAAACTTCTTTGGAGTGAGGGTGACAGAGCCCTGGAACAGGCTGCCCAGGGGGGTTGTGGAGTCTCCTTCTCTGGAGACTTTCCAGCCCCACCTGGATGCATTCCTGTGTGGACTACCCTAAGTGATCCTGCTTTGGCAGGGGGGTTGGACCTGATGATCTCTTGAGGTCCCTTCCAACCTCTAATGTACTGTGAGACTGTGATTATCTATAATAAAACCTTCCTGTATCTAGTCCCATAGGAAGCAGGAATGCTAAAACATATTTGATGTACAAGCCCTAAAAAGCAGGAAATGAAAAATCAAGCCACTAACCAGCATGTCCAGAGAAGGGCAAGAAGGCTGGTGAGAGGCCTTGAGCACAAGCCCTATGAGGAGAGGCTGAGGGAGCTGGGGGTGTTTAGCCTGGAGAAGAGGAGGCTCAGGGCAGACCTCATTGCTGTCTACAGCTACCTGAAGGGAGGTTGTAGCCAGGAGGGGTTTGGTCTCTTCTCCCAGGCAACCAGTGACAGAACAAGAGGACACAGTCTCAAGTTGTGCCAGGGGAGGTTTAGGCTGGAGGTGAGGAGAAAGTTCTTCACAGAGAGAGTGGTTGGCCATTGGAATGTGCTGCCCAGGGAGGTGCTGGAGTCACCATCCCTGGAGGTGTTCAAGAGGGGATTGGACGTGGCACTTGGTGCCATGGTTTAGATAGTCATGAGGTTTAGGGTGACAGGTTGGACTCGATGATCCTTGAGGTCTCTTCCAACCTTCTTGATTCTATGATTCTAATCCTTTCTCAACAGGCACAGATCTTCAACAACAATCTATGCATTCTCCCAGCAGCCTTAATTCTGCTCACTTTAATTCCTGATTTCTAAATATATTCTCTACCAAACTGCCTTAGACCACAGTAAGATTCAGAAGACATTCAGTGTAAATTTAGCTTTCTAATCTATTACATCCCAGAGTGATTTTGAAATAATATGAAAAGATGATGGTAATGGCTTCTTAAAGGAAAACAAATCACCCTTGAGTTAGTTCAAGATGAGCCTTTCAATAACTACTCACTGCTGAAACCCAATCCAGTGTTATCTACAGAGCTCTTTAAATGGTGATGGTTGGTTGGTTGGTTAGTGCAGGATGACAGCACTGTGTTTGGATTCCTTACCCTCTTTACACTCCAAGCTCAACAGGAATGCTCCATCCAGAAGGAACTTATCTTCCCACAGAGATCAATATAGCTAAGCTCAAAGGTTCAAGCCAGTAAACATGACCAATCCCTTCATTTCCAAGAAAAAGAGCAACACAGAATCACAGAATTAACCAGGTTGGAAAACACCTTTGAGATCATCAAGTCCAACCTATCACCCAATATCATCTAATCAACTGAAACATGGCTCCAAGTGCCTTATCCAGTCTTATTTTAAACACTTCCAGAGACAGTGACTCCACCACCTCCCTGGGCAGCTCATTCCAGTGGCCAATCTCTCTTTCTGGGAAGAATTTCTTCCTACCATCCAGCCTAAACCTCCCCTGGCACAAATTGAGACTGTGTCCTCTTGTTCTGGTGCTGGTTGCCTGGGAGAAGAGACCAACCCCCTCCTGGCTACAACCTCCCTTCAGGTGGTTGTAGAGAGCAATGAGGTCTGCCCTGAGCCTCCTCTTCTCCAGGCTAAACACCCCCAGCTCCCTCAGCCTCTCCTCACAGGGCTGTGCTCCAGACCCCTCCCCAGCCTTCTTGCCCTTCTCTGGACACCTTCCAGCATCTCAACATCTTTCTTGAACTGAGGAGCCCAGAACTGGACACAGTACTCAAGGTGTGGTCTAACCAGTGCTGTGTACAGGGGTACAATGACCTCCCTGCTCCTGCTGGCCACACTATGCCTGATGCAGGCCAGGATGCCATTGGCCTTCTTGGCCACCTGGGCACACTGCTGGCTCATGTTCAGCTGCTGTCAATCAGCACCCCCAGGTCCCTTTCTGCCTGGCTGCTCTCCAGCCACTCTGTCCCCAGCCTGTAGCACTGCATGGGGTTGTTGTGGCCAGTGTATAGAACCTGGCACTTAGATGTGTTAAATCTCATGCCAGGATGCCATTGGTCTTCTTGGCCACCTGGGCACACTGCTGGCTCACATTCAACACACTGCAACTTAAATTGGAGTGCTAATGACACAGTAGCAGTTACACATAAAGAGATCTGGTGAAAGCATTATCAACCCTTGCAAGCACAAAAGACTTGCTTGAGTTCATATTCCTTTGTAGAATGTCCCCCCCACAACCTGATGTAGTGTGAGGTGTCCCTGCCCATGGCAGGGAGGTTGGAACTGGATGATCCTTGAGGTCCCTTCCAACCCTGACAATTCTGTGATCCTGTTTTAGAAAAGACTAAAATGCAACTTTTTGCTTTCTTTTAAAAGTAGGTGGCCTTTCAGTGTGAAATCCTGAACACCTACATCATGTACAAACAAAATCTATTAGAAGATATTGAAATTTAGGTCTTAGTCCCCCTAGAAAGGTTGGTCCTTGGGGTCCTTCCAACCTGGCATCCTGTGATTCTGTTGTATGGTTGACAATTTCATGGCAATCTGAAGGATGCTGTCTGGCATTTCATTAAATATAATTTGAATTGTTTCCCAAATGCTGGGAGGCAGCAACCCCTCTCAGTCTGCAGAATGGTCCAGTGTCCCTGACTCCTGATGCTGGGTGTCCCTATCCTGGCCCATGGGGATGAGACTGGGGACAGCCCTGGCAAGTGTTAAGTCAGAGGACACATTTCCAGGACTGGATTACTGAGGCTCCCCTACTGGGTTGTGGTGCCTCCTGGATCCTTTTCACCTGTGTGTGGAGAAGAGCCTTTTTATCACACAACAAAATCTGCTCCTGTTTCCCCTTTTCTTGCCTCTTTCCTCTTGGAAAACATCCTGTTTCTCCTGTTCATTACTAAAAAACCCACAAACACCAAAAAACCCCGGGGACACAAACACTGGATTTACATTCTTTCATATCAGAAGTGATTAATGCACTGATGATTTCCACACCCAATGCTTATTTTGGAAGTGACATCTCAGTGGGCCCTTCTCCAACTATGCTCCAACTGCAGTTCTTAAGCAAAAGTTTAGTGTCCTCCCTGCTGAACATGACAGTTTTGCAAGCTTTTGTACAGAACATAACCAACATGAAGGGCTAATGGTATCTGCATTTAATTTATCCTATCATCTGCTGCTCACTTGGGGATACCAGTTGAGTTCACACATGAAACATCACTACTAAGGGCAAAGTCATATCAGAGTTTTAAGTGCCCCACTTCATCCTGTTCTTAAGGTTTTGTGTTTGAGAAATCAGAGAAATTGACTACATAATGCCATAATATGCCCCTTTCTACTCTAAGTGATCCTGCTCTGGCAGGGGGTTGGACTAGATGGCCTTTTGAATCATAGAATTGTCAGGGTTGGAAAGGACCTCAAGGATCATCCAGTTCCAACCCCCCTGCCATGGGCAGGGACACCTCACACTACAGCAGGTTGCTCACAGCCACATCCAGCCTGGCTGCAAAAACCTCCAGGGATGAGGCTTCCACCACCTCCCTGGGCAACCTGTGCCAGTGTCTCACCACTCTCATGGGGAAGAACTTCTTCCTAACATCCAATCGGAATCTCCCCATTTCTAGTTTTGTTACATCCCCCCAGTCCTATCACTACCTGACACCCTAAAAAGTCCCTCCCCAGCTTTCTTGTAGTCCCCTTCAGATACTGGAAGGCCACAAGAAGGTCTCCTGGGAGCCTTCCCTTCTCCAGACTGAACAGCCTCAACTCTTTCAGTCTGTCCTCACAGGAGAGGTGCTCCAGCCCTCTGATCATCCTCTTCCAACCCCTAACATTCTGTGATTCTGTAAAAATACTCTGTAACGGACACAGAATAAATCTTATTTGATATCCTCTCCAAATGCTGCTTTTAATCCCTCATACAAAAAAAAAAAAAAAACCAAACTAAAACCCTGTTCAACATAGTTTTCTCCTACAGTTTATGAGTGAAATCCATCGTTTCCATTTGCACTCTTTTCCTTGGACTTAATGATCTCAAAGATGGAAGAAGGGAGATTTAGCCTGGAAGTTAGAAATTCTTTACAGTGAGGGTGGTGAGACACTGGAACAGGTTGCCCAGGGAGGACATGGATACCCCCTCCCTGGAGGTGTTCAAAGCCAGGCTGGATGAGGCCTTGAGCAACCTGGGCTAGGGGAAGGTGTTCCTGCCCATGGCAGGGGGGTTGGAACTGGATGATTTATAAGATTCCTTCCAACCCCAATCATTCCATGAATCTATTGTATACTTCTAGGTCTCTTCCAACCTCAACAGTTATAAGTGTCCACCACCACAAAGGCCTTGTGATAGCTAACTTTTAAAATAACCTAGGTACTTCTATCCCCCTTGTTTCCATGACAAGAGACCTCACAGCAAGGATGGAATAACAGTATGGAAACTAACCACCTAATCCAAATGGACACACTTTATAAAAGTCTTATTACTTCCATGTGTAAGAGTCAACTGCAGCCAACTGCAATCTCTACTTTTTGGCCTTCTCAGTGTGCACTGTATCCAGCAAAAGAGAATTTCACTTTCTTTGCTTTGCTTTTCACAGCACAGTGACATTTGATGTATGGGCTTAACCGGATCGTTCAGAGATCAAGTGTTTTAACTGAATAAAAAAAGGCAAGGTCCTTACTCTGCCCAAGGCAGTAATGGCCTTTGAAAAGTTGTAATGCTTTGTAAATATTATTCTCATCTCTTCTGCAGTATGAACATTCTTTAAAATAACTATTATCAGAATTTTAATGCACCTGATAAAAGGTTCAGGAATGGATATTAAGTGTGATGACAATGTGGTTGTAGCATGGATTCAAGCTAACCAGCTGGACTTGAACCTCTCTCCTATGAAGAGAGACTGAGAGACTTGGGGCTGTTTAATCTTGAGAGAAGGCTGAGAAGGGATCTTATCAATGTCTATAAATATCTGAGGGGTGGGAATCAAGATGAAGGTGAGAGTCTCTGTTCAGTGGTACCCACTCATAGGACAAGGAACAAATGGGTACAAGCTAGAACACAGGAGGCTTCCACCTCAACACAGCCACATCCAGCCTGGATGCAAAAACCTCCAGGGATGAGGCTTCCATCACCTCCCCGGGCAACCTGTTCCAGTGTCTCACCACCTTCATGCTGAAGAATTTCTTCCTAACATCCAATCTGAATCTACCTACTTCTAGTTTTGTTCCATCCCCCCCAGTCGTATCATTATCTGAAACCCTAAAAAGTCCCTCCCCAGCTCATCAATCCCCTCATCCAGATCATTGATAAAGATATTAAAGAGACCAGACCCCAGTACTAAACCCTGGAGGACACCACTAATAACTGGGTGCCTTTCTTAGTGGAGGTCTGAGGAGATGAAAAACTCCTACTGTAGTTTCAGCAACATATTGAGCACCCCACGCTCTTCCAAGAATATTTACTGATAGGCTTTTTTTTCCTTTTTAACTCACTTTTTTCCTCCAACACAAGTGCTTTCCTCGGTTATACCAGTAAATTATGAGATTGCTGCATGGCTTAGAATAGTTCTCTCCTCAAGTCATACAATCAATAAATTGTTTCAGTTGGAAAAGACCTCTCAGATCATTGAGTCCATCCATCAACCCAACACTACCATGGCCATTAAACCATATCCCAAAGTGTCATGCCTGCATGGTTATTGAACACTTCCAAGGGCAAGTGACTCCACCACCTTGCTGTGCAGCCTACTCCAAGCTTATTTAAATGTTACTAACAACACAAGACACTAAAAGACAAGGTCCTTTGGTTGACTTTGGCACATTTCTGAGAGTATCTTACAAAAACTCTCTCTTTTCACACTCAGTGAAACTTACTTTAGTCATTTAGTCAAAGCAGTACCTAATGACTTTATTAGACTTATTTTAATCAAAGAGGCTACCTATAAAAGAAGGGACATCAAATACTGATTACTTAGAAGGATGGTAAGTATTTGGTTCTTAATGAAGACAAAATTTTGGTAGAAAAAAAAATGAATGCCCATCATATAATAATATTAAAATTAACACAGTTCTTTTTCTGACATAAATTATACCTCAAACTCAGAAAACAATGTTCCAGCTCTTTATGCATATTTCATTCAAAAATTACACTCCCAGAAGAATTAACTTGGTTCTTTCCTAGAAAAAGCCTAATTCCCAAGCTTTAAATACTTGCTTGTATGATTTATATTTTGTGAATTTTATCATCCCATTTCTCTCTGGTCCTATAATTTAAATACTCTAAGAAGAGAATAATCAGAAAATAGTGGTCAGAAAGCAATAGAAACAATTCAGACGTTTCTAGAAACCAGTACCACTCATGTGAAAGGGAAAGTAGTGAAGGTAAGGGGAAAATCTGCATGCAAGCACAAACACAGAACAGGTCAGAAAGATCCAAAGGACTTTCAAAAAAGCTAAAGCCATTAATGTTCCAGACAAGTGATACTGACACATCTCAACCTGCTCATGCTTACAAGCTCACCACCTCTGTGAGCCTCCCTACCATACATCACAGGATCACAGGCTCACAGGATGTTAGGGGTCGGAAGGGACGTCTGGAGATCATGGAGTCCAACCCCCCTGCCAGAGCAGGGCCATAAAATCCAGCACAGGTCACACAGGAATGCATCCAGATGGGGCTGGAAAGTCTCCAGAGAAGGAGACTCCATAACCTCTCTGGGCAGCCTGTTCCAGTGCTCCATGACTCTCCCAGTGAAGAAGTTCCTCCTCATGTTGAGGTGGAACCTCCTGTGTTGGAGTTTCTATCCATTGCCCTTTGTCCTATCCCAGGGTGCAAGTGAGCAGAGCCTGTCCCCTTCCTCTTGACCCCCAGCCCTCAGATATCTATAAACATCTATTAAATCCCCTCTCAGTCTTCTCCTCTCCAGACTAACCAGCCCCAGGGCTCTCAGCCTCTCCCCATCAGGCAGTGCTCCAGTCCCTTCATTATCCTGATACCTCTCTGTTGGACTCTCTCCAGCAGATCCCTGTCCCTCTTGAACTGGGGAGCCCAGAACTGGATGCAATATTCCAGGTGAGGTTTCACCAGGGCAGAGTAGAGGGGAAGGAGAACCTCCTGGATCTGCTGGACACACTCCTCTCAATGCACCCCAGGATCCCCTTGGCCTTCTTGGCCACCAGGGCACATTGCTGTCCCATGGATACATGAACCACTTTTGCAGACTGCTTTCCCAATGAGGCCTCTGAACACTTTGCCTATCACATTCTACTGTACTGCACCCAAGTGTTTTTTTCTGTGTCTGACTTCAACATTCCTAGAACGTGTATGTAAGAAGCTTTGGGGATAAAAATATGAGAAGGGGAAAAAAAAAAAAAGTACATTAAAAACAGACTACATGTAAAGATTTTTCCTTTGCATCTGACTGCACCGTCCCTGCAGATGACATGCACAGCTGCCTAGTAGGTGCATGGTTTCTCAGCTGCTTAGAGAGAACAAGCATCCCCAAAACTTAATAAAAATGTACAAGAATAACTTCTTAAAATCATGAAAACCTCAGCATTTAATGTAGTAACTAATAACTCTTTCTATAGTGTCATAGGTTTGAGGCAAGAGCTGCCCAGGGGAAGAGGACAGAGAAGATTATTTTACCCCTTCCCAAGGAGCAAAATAAAAATGCTCCACACTGCATTGGAACTTTAAATGGAAATTCTGTTTACAAATACAAACAAAAAGGCATTCAGGTAAAAGGAATGCATTCACAAATTAGGCTCAGATCTTCACCTCAGGTCTACCAGGTCAAAATCTTCTGAAACCCTCCATCCCACTCAGCCTCAGCAGCCTAAGAGCAGCCAAAGTGCCTCTCCCCCAACTAGAATCATAGAATCAGTCAGGGTTGGAAGGGACCTCAAGGATCATCCAGTTCCAACCCCCTGCCATGGCCAGGGACACCTCACACTACAGCAGGTTGCTCACAGCCACATCCAGCCTGACCTCAAAAACCTCCAGGGATGAGGCTTCTACCACCTCATGGGGAAGAATTTCTTCCTAACATCCAATCGGAATCTCCCCATTTCTAGTTTTGTTCCATTCCCCCCAGTCCTATCACTCCCTGACTCCCTAAAAAGTCCCTCCCCAGCTTTCTTGTAGCCCCCTTCAAATACTGGAAAGCCACAAGAAGGTCTCCTTGGAGCCTTCTCCTCTCCACACTGAACAGCCCCAACTCTCTCAGCCTGTCTCCATAGCAAAGGTGCTCCAGCCCTCTGCTCATCCTGGTGGCCCTTCTCTGGACACCTTCCAGCATGTCCAGATCCCTCTTGTAATCGAGGCTCCAGAACTGGATGCAGTACTCCAGGTGGGATCTCACCACAGCTGAGCAGAGAGGGAGAATCACCTCCCTTGCCCTGCTGGCCACACTTCTCCTGATGCAGCCCAGGCTCTGGTTGGCTTTCTGGGCTGCAAGTGCTCACTGCTGGCTCCTGTTGAGCTTCTCATCCACCAGCACCCCCAAGTCCCTCTCCTCAGGGCTGCTCTCCAGCCAGTCCCTGCCCAGCCTATATCAGTGCTTGGGATTGCCTCGACCCAGATGCAGGACCCTGCACTTGGTCTTGTTGAACCTCCTGAGGTTGGCTTGTGCCCACCTCTCCAGCCTGTCCAGGTCCCTCTGGATGGATCCCTTCCCTCCAGCCTGTCTGCTGCACCACACAGCTTGGTGTCATCAGCAAACTTGCTGAGGGTGCACTCAATGCCTCTGTCCATGGCACCAACAAAGATGTTGAACAAGACTGGTCCCAGGACTGAGCCCTGAGGGACTCCACTTGTCCCTGGCCTCCCCTGGGACATGGACCCATGCACAGCCACTCTTTGGGTGGAGCCACCAAGCCAGTTCTTTATCCATCTCGTGATCCACCCATCAAACCTATGTGTCACCAGCTTGGAGACGAGGATGTGGTGTGGGACAGTGTGGAAGGCTTTGCTCAGGTCCAGGTCAATGACATCAGTTGTAGACCCAGGCCTACCACAGGTTTCAACAGGCTCTGTGGTGTAGCTGGAAATTCCCTGCCAGCTGAGGCCAGGAGAAAGCCTTTCCCCCACAAACCATAAGGTAACAGCACACACATCCTGACCAGAGAGAAGAGAGCTTTGGCTGTACCCTCCCTTAAATAGAGAAATGCAGGAAAACAGAATAGAGTAACAGATTACAATATCCTGGGAGGAACTGCCTGTCCCCCTGGGACTCTTTAGCCTGTAGAGGACTTTTCTTTGTGGCTATACCAATTAACTCTTGATTTCCCTTAACCTACAACATATAAGTAAATATACCAAGCCATGAAGAACACTTAAATATAAACATTGCTTACCTGAACTGTGGAACTGATTTCAGATGCAAATCCTCCTGTCAAGGGAGCCTCATGGCTGATCAGCAATCGCCCAGTCTTCACCACTGACTGGAAAAAAAAAAAAGCAAAGAAAAGAAACCCCCAAAAGGTAAGCAAATAACAGCTTCTTGTCAGTTCTTACTTGTACTACTTCTGGAATATACAAAATATGTGACATCATTAACAGTGTTGAAATGCAGCCGCTCTTCTTCTCTGTTACAGTGTGGGAGCTGAGATCCCCCTCCCATACCAACAATCACCAGGCTAGCTCAGTCTGGAAGCAAATGAAAGCTGTATTTACAGACACAACTACAATCTGTGATGAAATGCAGTGAATATGTACAAATACACACTATGCACAACATTTACAAAGATGTACAATCAACAGAAAAACACAACCAAGCCCCTTTGGGCCCCCCAAAAGAGAGGCGGGGGGTTTGCTTATTTTTCCTCCCCCTCACCCCCCGAGCAGGCAAAAGGGAAGAACGCCAAGAAGCAGAGAGAGGTTCTTTAGGCTTAGCTTGTCAAGGTCAGTATGTGTGTTATGTTCAGCCAGAAAAGAAGAAGCAGACAGACTGAGAGAAGACAGACAGCGAGACTGCCCGACTGCCCAACCTTGTTTTGAGTAGTGATTCTTAAACATTTCACTCTCTCCAATGGAAGTGTTCAGAATAATCATTATTTTGCTTTCTTACACCCAACAGTGATTTATTTACATTCTTTCACTTTCTCTGCTCGAATTTTGTGAAGAAAAATTAAAGACACAGTCTTTAAAAGCATCACACCCTCCTACATTTTCATCACAAGTCTAAATTGAGTAACTCATGGGATTGCAAGATCACAGGGTGTTAGGGGTTGGAAGGGACCTCCAAAGACCATGGAGTCCAACCTCCCTGTGAGCAGGACCATAGAGCCTAGCACAGGTTACACAGGAACATATCCAGAGGGGTCTTGAAAGTCTACCCACTGGGCTGGACACTCTGGACACTGGAGGTCTCAGCTCTGTGGGGTTTCTTTTTAAAGGCACCTGACCTCATATGCCACAGCATCCTCACAGCCTGGACATGTGAAAGCCCTCCAACTTCCCAGTGACCATGATCTACTTTATAAATTGCAACTATCAGTTCTCCAGAAGAATTACCTCCCCCTAGAAGCAGTAAAAGCAAGGAATAGTAGGCACTCTTGAAAGCTCTGCCACACCAGTAAAAATAATTCTTAATGCTGAAGAAACAAAACCAATATTAAATTATCTGAGTTAAAAGAAAACACCATAATTTGGTGTGGTTTTTCAACAGTACTAAATTCCCAAGAAGGAAAAGGAGAGAGTCTTCAAATGCACCATGTCATGCTGTCTATGCTACCTTCCCAGCAGTTGTCTGAAACTCATTTGTCAGTAAAATGAAGATGTAAAGACAAACAAATCACAGTACTACATTATCACAGTACATCAGAGGTTGGAAGGGACTGCCAGAGGTCATCAAGTCCAACCCCCTGCCAAAGCAGCATCACCCAGGGGAGTCCACACAGGAATGCATCCAGGTGGGTTTTGAATGTCTCCAGAGAAGGAGACTCCACAACCCCTCTGGGCAGCCTGTTCCAGTGCACTGTGACCCTTACAGGGAAGAAGTTCTTCCTCTTCTTCCTGTGCTGTAGTTTCCATCCATTGCCCCTTGTCCTATCACAGGGTGCAAGTGAGAAGGGATGATTTTATATTTACTGTAAAAGCATTTAAATCTCCCACTCCATTTTAAGCAGATAAGCATAGAGTAGGAATAAATATTGACTCCACTGAACATGAATTTTACCCTTGTTGTGGGTTTAAGTCTGGATGTCTTATCCAGAGAGTACAGTCCTCCAGAGGGACTGGATAGTCCAGGGGTGGACTCTGGAAAGGGTAATCTTTTGTTATTTCATCCCATTGTGCCTCCATCTCCCCTATATAAACACACAGCACAGGATATTCTTCCTCCTTTTTCCTTCTGTCTTCTCCCAGTGTGCTGAGCTGGTATCTCTTTGGTATTTACAGGGCAGTTGAGGCTTTTGGCCTTGAGCAGCCTGGTTAATTTTTGCTGTGTCATTTGATCCTGGGTAGGGAGGTATATGGGGTGGGGGAGCATTGAGGACTGGCTTTTGGCTTGGTGGGGGGAAGGTTTGGGGAAGGTTCTGGATTAGTGAGGTTTTGGTAAAGCCAGGTTGGAGAGAAGTGGGCTGAGGTTGAATATGTTTTTGTGTATTTTGTATGGTTTTGTACTGTTGTACATAGTTGTGAATGTTACTCCCATTTACACTTCCAATTCTTTCCAATCTGCTGTGGAGCATTTTCCTATTACTCCTTTGGGGAGGGGTAAAAGAGCTTCTGTCCACTCTAAAACTAAGACAACCCTCTCAAAATGCAACATTTCTCAAGGAGAATAAGGATTTTAACAAGTTGGGAAAAAAAACTTGGATCCTGGAAATGCTAAAAGACACACATGTAGAGAAATCCTTCACAGATACATCTCCCTGTACCACCAGATCCTCAGTAAAGTCATGAATCATAACCATTCAGAAACTAAAACTGTTAATTCATATTTTGGGGGGGGGGCAAGAAAATCACATGGATTAACACTGGTTTAAGTTTTCCATCACAATTATAAGCAAATGTCCTAACTTTTAAATCCCAGTGTTTGTGCAGCCTTTATGTCATCTGCTTAATAATCACACAGCACAGTATGTACAGAAGGTGATCTAAGCACCTTTTAAGCTCCTTGTGCAACAGGACAATGAAAGCAAAATATTTTTAATCTGATGGGAGTGTAAAGCCTCACCACACCCAAAAATCTGGAAGTTTATTACAACTACGTGCTAAATTACCTAGGTTAGAACAACATCAGATACTTTTGGTCAGACACATGGCAGCAAAGTGATAGCAAAACACATTTCACAATTGCATGAGGTGCATACAAAGGTTTCATGAATTTCTGAGATGCACATCAGAAGCAAAAACAAACAAAAAAATTCAGAACAGTGTATGTTAATCTTTCAAGACCAGCTACAGTCTGATTTTTAAGATAAGTACGTAATGTACTGCTGATGTACCATTAGTCATCAAATGGAAAAGCCCAACACTGTGCTAGCTATCACATCAGATTTCTTACTGCTGTGATCTTCAACTTCATGTCTACACCAGCACATTCTCCAGTCAGGCATCTCCATGTTCTCCACATAATAGAAAACATAAAAGGCATTGCCTTAATTATGCAGTTTGCCTTCTGATTCAAGTAGTTTTCTAATTGTTTTGCTTCTCTAGCAATGACTCAATCAATGGCTCCAAGTAGCTCATCTGCAGATGTACTGGCAAGTCACAGGCGTATAAACATGATCCATACACTGTACTATGAAGTGGTTTGACACATTCAGAGCTAAACAAGACAAGAAGAGGCACTTCAACACTGAGAAATCCAGAGTTATGCAGATTTCTTTCTTTAAGTTCTTTTGCCAGCACTGGAAACTCCTAGATGAAGTGTAAAGGCATTAACTGCACTGCAAATCTGCACAATACAAAGATTCACAGATGGCATTGATTTGGAAGGGACCCTCAAAGGTCATCTGGTGCAACATCCCTGCAGTCAGCAGGGACACCTCCAACTAGATCAGGCTGCCCAGGGCCACATCAAGTCTGATCTTGAGTGTTCCCTGTGTTCCAGTATTTCACCACTCTCATTGCAAAGAACTTCCTTATGTCCAACCCTTTAGCTGTTTAGCATCTTTATTGATGACCCTGATGAAGACACAAAGCATGTCATCAGTAAGTTTGCAGATGACACCAAGTTAGGTGGAGTGTTGATCTGCATGAAGGTAGGGAGGCTCTGCAGAGGGACTTGGATAGATTGGATCCATGGCCAACGTTACCAGGAGGAGCTTCAACAAGGCCAATGCTAGGTCCTGCACTTGGGGCACAACAACCCCAAGCAATGCTACAGGCTTGGGGCAGTGTGGCTGGAGAGCTGCTGGCAGAAAGGGCCCTGGGGGACAAGCTGGAGCATAGGAGGCTCCACATGAACACTAGGAAAAACTTCTTCACTGTGAGGGTGACAAAACACTGGAACAGGCTGCCCAGAGAGGTTGTGGAGTCTCCTTCTCTGGAGACATTGAAAACCCACCTGGATGTATTCCTGTGTGACCTACCCTAGGTGATCCTGCTTTGGCAGGGAAGTTGGACTAGGTGATCTTCCGAGGTCCCTCCCAAGCCCTACCATTCTGTGATTCTGTGTGATTTCCAAATTAATCTGGCTTAAACTTAAACTTCAAGTTGTTGGTTCTTATTTTACTTCTGTTTTCTAGATGATGAAACTACCTCTTACCACGTTGCTGCTGCCCACATGAAGACGTTAAGATTGTGATCGACTGATCTCTTAACTGCACTTCTGCTAAACTAAATAGCCTGAGCTCTAAATCTTTCATCATCCAGCACATTTCCAATTCCTTCATCATTCTTACAGCCCTACCCTAAATCATCTCCAGTTTTCAATGTCCTTCTTGAAGTACACCCATCTGGAACCAGCATTCTGGCCTTCTACAGCACAGTGCCTAATATGGAGATAATATAATCTCAGTACTGCAGCTCTTGGATGGATCAGGTCTTTTGGCCAAAGCATAATAACATGAGTCCAGCTTCAACTGATGACTCCTATTCCCTGTTCTTGAGAAAGAGGGTTTTGTCCTTAAATGATAATTGCTTCCTGGAATAAAGATGGAAATGTAGCATGTATTTATTATTTCAAGATTCAAAGTTACATTTGTTTATGCTGAAAAATACATTGTGTGCCTGAACCCAGCTAGAAATCTTTATCACTGAGGGTCTATTTTATCTATCTGTCCAGCTGTTTGGTACCTCTTACATTTTATCAGGAACAGATTTCAATGTTTTCCATATCTGTGACAGAAATACTAAAAATCAGGTTAAAAACCCAACTCTGCAGGACCTTGTGGCTTTTACTGTTTCCATTCACTAACACTGCCCTTCTATGCCCTACAGTTTAAGCCAGTGCAAGACTAATTCCTTACTCCTCAAACTATGCTAACTTGTTTTGTGAGAACCTGTTAGAGTGTTCTCAAGCAATTAATTGTTGATCATGTATTTCTGAGCTATTATTGTATTGCTGTTTCTTCCTTGTTAATTTGGCTCCTAGTTTTATAGATCCTTCCTCCTAATTCATTTGGTGGCCAGTTTTCTGTGGCTCCAGAGGGTGTCAGATTAATAAAGTCCTGGACAAGAGACACCTTGCTTCAGCAGACATTTGTTTTCTGTATGGCCTCTTCATTTTGTGTCCAGTTTGGAACTCCCTGTGTCCAGTTTGGGGCTCCCCAGTTCAAAAGAGACAGTGACCTGCTGGAGGGAATCCAATAGAGAGCCAGAAGGATGCTTAGGGGACTTGAGCATCTCCCCTGTGAAGAGAGCCTGAGAGCCCTGGGGCTGTTTAGTGTGGAGAAGAGAAGATTGAGAGGGGATCTGATCAGTGTCTCTCAATAGCTGAGGGGTGGGTGTCAAGTGGAGGGGGCCAGGCTCTGCTGGGTGGTTCACAGTGATAAGACAAGGAACAATGGGTTCAAACTTGAACATAGAAGATTTCATCTCAACATGAGGAAAAACTTCTTTGGAGTGAGGGTGACAGAGCCCTGGAACAGGCTGCCCAGGGGGTTGTGGAGTCTCCTTCTCTGGAGACATTCAAAATCTGCCTGGATGCATTCCTGTGCAGACTACCCTGGGTGATCCTGCTTTGGCAGGGGGGTTGGACACGATCTCTGGAGGTTCCTTCCAACCTCTAATGTTCTGTGATTCTGTGATTCCATGATTTTAATTCTGATACTGTTTTTTCTGTCTTACAGATGGCACAACTACAGTCTAAGAACAGCAGCCAAAAGCAACAGATGTGATTTTTTTTCTGAAACAAAGCCTTTAAATACATATTACCACGTAAAATGTTTCAGTCCATATAGCTTAGAAGAAATCTGCAGCTCATGGTGTGAAAAAACCACACACATAAAAAAACCCAGAACACAACAAAACCCCAAAAAACAACAAAAACCCCACAAACAAAAAAAAAAATCACCCCACAATCATTTTCCTACTTTACTAGTATCCGAGAATTAATAACTTCTTTAATTCCTCTATTTTCATATGCAAATTTAGTCTTATTTCCTGGAAATAAAATAGTTAATCAGTTAAAAGTTTCAAAAGTAACTACTCTGCAATCCATAGGACACAGTGGATATTGTTAGTGATCATTTCACAGAATCACAGAACATTAGAGTTTGGAAGGGACTTTCAGAGATCATTGAGTCCAGCCCCCCTGCCAAAGCAGGATCACCCAGGGTAGTCCACACAGGAATGCATCCAGGTGGGGTTGGAAAGTCTCCAGAGAAGGAGACCCCACAACCTCCCTGGGCAGCCTGTTCCAGGGCTCTGTCACCCTCACTCCAAAGAAGTTTCTCTTCATGTTGAGCTGAAACCTTCTCTGTTCAAGTTTGTATCCACTGTTCTTTGTCTTATTATTGTGCACCACTGAAAAGAGATTGACTCCCTCAGATACTCATTTCATTTCTAAAGTATAATACAAAACAGCAATTCGAATGAGGCAAGCATCAAACTCCAGGATAATCAAAGCCCAGTGTTCAGAAGACCATTTACAGTCCAAATAAAGGCAGCACAGTAATGTCAGGTGAAGGTTTCCTCAAACTTCAAGCTTAATGGGAGATAACCACAGGAGATAACAGTGGTTGAAATTAGCACAGTCATTCAATTTGGCTGCCACAGAATCCTATCATTTGATCATTTTAAAAATGTGGATAGTAGGAATAGGGATTTTTTTTCATTTATCATAGAATCATAGAATCAGGGGCGTCAAGGATACTTTATCATTGTTCCAACCCTCCCGCCATGGGCAGGGACACCTCACACTACAGCAGGCTGGCCAGAGCCACATCCAGCCTGGCTGCAAAAACCTCCAGGGATGAGGCTTCCACCACCTCCCTGGGCAACCTCTTCCAGTGTCTCACCACCCTCATGGGGAAAAACTTCTTCCTAACATCCAATCTGAATCTCCCCATTTCTGGTTTTGCTCCATTCTCCCCAGTCCTGTCACTACCTGACACCCTAAAAAGTCCCTCCCCAGCTTTCTTGTAGCCCCCTTCAGATACTGGAAGGCCACAAGAAGGTCACCTCAGAGTCTTCTCCAGACGGAACAACCTCTCTAGTCTGTCCTCATAGAAGAGGAGCTCCAGCCCTCTGCTCATCCTGGTGGCTCTTCTCTGGACACCTTCCAGCACCTCCATATCTTTCTTGTAATAGAGGCTCCAGAACTGGATGCAGTACTCCAGGTGGGGTCTCACCAGAGCGGAGCAGAGGGGGAGAATCACCTCCCTTGACCTGCTGGCTCTGCTTCTCTTGTTGCAGCCCAGGATGTGATTTGCTTTCCAGGCTAGAGCTGGAGGAAAGGAAGGCCTTTCAAAGAATGACATTTTCATAGATTGGTAGAATGGTTTGGGTTGGAACTTAAAGATCATCTCGTTCCATCCCCCCTAGCACTGGCAGAGACACCTTCCACAAGACCAAGTTGCTCAAGCCCCTGTCCAACCTGGCCTTGAACACCTTCAGGGAGGGGCATCCACAACCTCCCTGTGCAGCCTGTTTCAGTGTCTCACCAATGTTCTATAGCAACCAGGTACTTTTTGCATTTCTACAAGGACAACAGCTGCCAACGTGTCAGAGCAAAAGGCTGGTGGCACCATCACCCCCATAACGAAACACAAGAGAATTCCCATTGCCTTTGCAGGAGCAATGCTTTCAGGTTGCACTCTGAAGGTTTTCTGAGCTGCACCCCAGTGTGCTGCAATGAGGCAGCTGAGCACATTATTTTCAACCTCTCTCACCACTCACTTTATCCCAGTTTCTCTAATCACTTTGCTGTTCAACTCTCAGTTTTGTCACGCTGGCCACTCTCTTTGCCCTCCACCAGGCATTGATGACAGAAGAAAACAACACAAGTCTGACACTTCCAAGCACTCTGAAATCTAAGTGCTGGCACTACCACTAGCACACTATGGCCTCGCTTGGATGAGAACTGACATAAATGGAGAAGTTTGATGGCAAACTGCATTGTACACTATTACTCCCCACACATAGCAACAGGGCTACTGCCAGTATAATCAGCTACATTACTATACAGACTGCCCTTAAAGAAATGATCCAAGTCAGAATTGAATTCCAAATTACACAAAATCACAGAATGGTAGGGGTTGGAAGGGACCTCAAAAGATCATCCAGTCCAACTCCTCTGCCAGAACAGGGTCACCAAAACCACATCATACAGGAACACATCCAGATGGGTTTTGAATATCTCCAGAGAGGGAGACTCCACAACCCCCCTGGGTAGCCTCTTCCAGTGTTCTGTCACCCTCACAGGTAAAAAAATTTCCCTCATGTCTCCATGGAACTTCCTATGCCTCAACTTCCACTCATTGCCCCTTGTACTGGCATTGGGCATCACCCAGCAGAGCCTGGCTCCAGCCTCTTGGCACTCCCCCTGCACATCTCTCTAAACATGAATGAGGTCACCTCTCAGTCTCCTCCTCTCCAAGCTACAGAGCCCTCAGCTCCCTCAGGCTCTCCTCATAAGGAAGATGTTCCACTCCCTTCAGCATTTTTGTGACTCTGTGCTGAACTCTTTCAAGCAGTTCCCTGAGGTCCTTCCTGAACTGAGGGGCCCAGAACTGGACACAACACCCAAGATGTGGCCTCACCAGAGCAGATCAGAACAGGAGGACAACCTTTTATTATGTCACAATACCAAGTTGCCTATTTTCATTAAGAAAATAATTTTGTTCTCAGACTAAAAAGACTTTTCATCTCTTACAGAGAAGGAATTATCTTGATATTTACTTTCACATTTATATTTTTGCCTATTTTTGATCACATTCTTTAGAGAGCAGCAATTTCCTGCACAAATGAAAAACAAACAAACAAAAAATAACAAAAAAAAAAAACCCCAAAACAAAACACAACCACCAGCTTTTCAAAATCATTTTAAGAAGCTGTCAAAAGTACTGAAACTGTATTTGTATTTTATGCCATTTTGCACTGGGTACATCTGAAATAATGATACAACTGGATCAAAATCAACATTATGTTGATCAGCATCAACATATGTGTGCCTTTACAGAAACATCAATCAGAATATGGATGCTTAAAGAAACATCCAAACTTAGCAAAGCTTCAATAAGTGCCTTGAAAAACATTATTTTTCCTTTTTTTTTGGATTAGTTTTAATGCATTGTGCTTGGAAATTTTAAAACCTCAGGGAGGCCACTTTCCCCAACCTATTAGCTACACTTTCCTTTTGAGTATCTCAGTAACAAATGAAATTGCACTGCAGCATTCTTGGTACATCATAAGCAGAGGGATAGAAATGTAAACTTGAGGAAACATTTTTCCATGTAAATGTGGGGAATTTTTTTTTTCACTGTGAGGGTGACAGAAGGCTGGAACAGGCTGCCCTGGAGGGTTGTTGAATCTCCCTCTGCTGGAGCACCTTGTATCAGTTTTGGGCTCCCCAGTTCAAGAGAGACAGAGACCTGATGGAGAGAATCCAATGGAGAGGCAGGAGGATGCTTAGGGGACTTGAGCATCTCCCCTGGGAAGAGAGCCTGAGAGCCCTGGGGCTGTTTAGTGTGGAGAAGAGAAGACTGAGAGGGGATCTGAACAATGTCTCTCAACAGCTGAGGGGTGGGTGTCAAGTGGAGGGGGCCAGGCTCTTTTGGGTGGTTCACAGTGATAAGACAAGGAACAATGGGTTCAAACTTGAACACAGAAGATTTCAGCTCAACATGAGGAGAAACTTCTTTGCAGTGAGGGTGACAGAGCACTGGAACAGGCTGCCCAGGGGGGTTGAGGAGTCTCCATCTCTGGAGACTTTCCAACCCCACCTGGATGCATTCCTGTGCAGACTACCCTAAGTGATCCTGCTTTGGCAGGAGGGCTGGACCTGGTGATCTCTTGAGGTCCCTTCCAACCTCTGATATACTGTGAGACTGTGATATATTCAAGACCCACCTGGATGCGTTTCTGTGTGATCTGCTCTAGGTGATCCTGCTCTGGCAGAGGGGTTGGACTGGAGAAGCTTTGAGGTCCCTTCCAATCCCTAACATTCTGTTGATTCTCTGAAGTAAGATCCCAAATTTCCATTCAGCATTTCCCATAGAGAAATACAAAACATAACCTGCCAGATGAATCACCGAGGACTGCATTTCCACAGTGCTTGCAGATCTGTAGGATGATGCATCCCAGATAGAATTAATTGTTTGTGCATCTGGTATGCTGACAATCTCAACACGTGCAGTTTTATTGTGTCTCAAATTTCCAGACACCCTAGAGCTCTATTGGAGTCGTGGGATCTCTGAAAAACCAAAATAGATCCCCGAGCATTTGGGGGTTTTATTACGTTAAAGGAAGAGAACTCAGAGAAGGGAAGAGGAATAGAGTGAGTCTGTCGTAGCTTCATGAGTGGACAGATTGCTCTATTGCTCCAAAAGGGCCAAAAGAATAACACTCACACAATGGATTGGACAGTATTGGAAAATTGACATGGAAAGGCTATTTACAAACTGCAGTGCTACAGTTCTACATAGTGGTAAGCACAGCAAAGCATAGAAAATACAAAGAATTCCATAATCTGGGCTTAACACAGAAGCTTATTAAACCAAAGCTTCACACAAAACCTCCACCAAATCAGACCAAAACCCCAGTACTCCTTTTCTCCCCCACCTGGGGTTTACCATAAGCCCCAGCGCTCTTTCTTCCACCCAATTGCTAGGCTGGTTTCAGGCAGGCCAGGCTTGAACTGCCCCCCCTTTGTTTCTCCTTCCAGAGTCCCATCCGGGCCACACTATACCCCCCATGCCCAGGCCATAACTGCACAGTAAAAATACAAGACCATAAGAGAGGAGCCTCCCACAGGAGAAGAGAGGGAAGAAAAGAGGAAGAAAGTGACTTCTCAGGCAGCTTTATAGGGATGCAGGATGTATGGGAAGAAATAGACTATTTCCTCTGTCTACCCACTGGGCTGGACACTCTGGACACTGGAGGTCTCAGCTCTGTGGGGTTTCTTTTTAAAGGCACCTGACCTCATATGCCACAGCATCCTCACAGCCTGGACATGTGAAAGCCCTCCAACTTCCCAGTGACCATGATCTACTTTATAAATTGCAACTATCAGTTCTCCAGAAGAATTACCTCCCCCTAGAAGCAGTAAAAGCAAGGAATAGTAGGCACTCTTGAAAGCTCTGCCACACCAGTAAAAATAATTCTTAATGCTGAAGAAACAAAACCAATATTAAATTATCTGAGTTAAAAGAAAATACCATAATTTGGTGTGGTTTTTCAACAGTACTAAATTCCCAAGAAGGAAAAGGAGAGAGTCTTCAAATGCACCATGTCATGCTGTCTATGCTACCTTCCCAGCAGTTGTCTGAAACTCATTTGTCAGTAAAATGAAGATGTAAAGACAAACAAATCACAGTACTACATTATCACAGTACGTCAGAGGTTGGAAGGGACTGCCAGAGGTCATCAAGTCCAACCCCCTGCCAGAGCAGCATCACCCAGGGGAGTCTGCACAGGAATGCATCCAGGTGGGTTTTGAATGTCTCCAGAGAAGGAGACTCCACAACCCCTCTGGGCAGCCTGTTCCAGGGCTCCATCACCCTCATCACTGGAAAGAAGTTTCTCTTCATGTTGAGGTGCAACTTTCTATGCTCAAGTTTGTATCCACTGTTCCATGTCTTATTATTGCACACCACCAAAAAGTGCTTGGCCCCCTCCATTTGCCACCCACATTGATCAGATCCCCTCTCAGTCTTCTCTTCTCCAGACTAAACAGTCCCAGGGCTCTCAGTTCTCTTCATAGGGGAGATGCTCAATTCTCCTAATTATCCTCTAAAGACCATCACTTTATCACACACAGCTCAACAGCCCAAAGTACAAATAAGATTTCTCAACTACTGCTAGTAAGACTGTCAGCCTTACAGTCATCCTGCTAAAGATTCACACAGCTACTTTAGGTATAATAATTATATCACAGTATTACAATAACAAAGCAGAGAATCCTAGCTGAACATTTGCTGCAGTATCTGTAGATCAAACATAAAACTACTTGGAAAAGGAAAACACAACATTCTTATTCCTTCAGTCAACCATGGGAGAAAAAATCTTTTAACAAAATATTTTCAAACAGTAAAATGAAAAAACCATAGGCAGCCCTGCAACAGACAAGTATGCTGATTAACAGCAGGGAATGAAAAAGAAATCCCTAACTCGACCCAAAAAAATGGCTTTAAAAAGCTGCCAATCATTTTAACTGATCCACATTAGCAGAACGCAGAACTTTGCTTTGCTGCTACAAGTTAACCAAAACAGAGGCTTTTAATCCATCACTGCCTGCTTGTTCAGCTGATGCAACCAAGGTTTGTGCTTTCTGACCTACAAGCCTGGAATTCATTGATTGCAGATGGCATGGCTGAGGCTGCTGTGATAGTCTGTGGCCCGGACAGAGCTCAGATCTACTGCCAGCTTCAGAAGCTAGAATGAGTTTCCTCAAAGCAAAAGGATCTGTGATAACCAATTTCCATGGCAAGGACGAGCAGATCCATTAGGGCTCCCAGACTACAAAGACAACAAAGATGAAGAGGCATTGATTCTGGTTGCTGACAAAGAGAAGAGACAACACTAACAGGAACCAGGGACAAGGGACAGAACAGAGAGCTAGTTCCCACTAGTGTTAGACATAGCATACAACCTTAGCACATCGAGTGGTAAGACAGAACATCCTGCTGCACAGCTCTCCTGTGACATTATCTATGCCCTTACCTGCCTTCTCTGGAGCAAAAGATAAAAATAAAACAAAAGACCAAAAAAAAACCCCAAAAGTCTAATGTTCTTTCCAATTAATTTCAAATCAAAGACCAGCTAGAAGAGAAAATAAACAAAGACCTAAAAGTATATGCATTCCAACTCCAAGTGTCACAGTAAGGAAGAAAAATGTAGGAAAAATAAGAGAAGTATTTATTTCATAGGATTGCAGAATGGTTTGGGTTGGAAAAGACTTTAAAGATCATCTAGTTTCAAACACTGTGCCAGGGGCACAGACAACTTCCTCAAGACCAAGTTGCTCCAAGTCCCTTCCAACTTGCCCTTGAACACCTCCAGGGAAGAGGCATCTACAGCCTCCCTGGGCAACCCATTTCAGTGCCTTGCCATTCTCATTTGCTGCCCAACAAGCTGTTTACTTGAAACTAAACAATTCACAGAATCACAGAAGAATTCAGGTTGGAAAAGAGCCTCAGGATCACCAAGTCCAACCCAGAACCCTACTCTACAAGGTTCACCCCGGGACCATAGCCTCAAGCACCACATCCAAATGACCTTTAAACAGTGGTGGTGACTCAACCACCTCCCAGGGCACCACATTCCAGTGGGCAATTAATGCTTCATCAAAAGGTGTAGCACATTATAGACAGCTGTTCTATTGCCCATTGAGCTCTTTGAAAGTTATTACTGTGCATCCAAACTTCTAATAAGGAGAAAAGAAAAGAAGTTGATTTAACTTGGCCAATTTAAATCTGTTCTCCCTAAAAGGTCACTCTTGATGTATTTCTAGCCAGATACTACATTTCTTACCTTCATAGTATTAGCACAGTACAGAGAGGTGAAAATCCTAATGACACCTCAAAGGGGAAGAAACAAACAATATGAACACAAGGAAAAGCTGGGGTATGTTTTTGAGAGTGGCAAAGCAGTGGGAGATGCTAACAAGCAGGAGGAGGAAAGAAAAAAGATTAAAAATCAAACCAGCTGTCCATCTTAACTCTGACCTTTGACTTTTCTTTAACATTATGATTAAGAATAATCTTAAAAATACCAAGAAAACATTTCTAATACAAATATTGTTCTCTGTAGAAAAAAAAAAAATTAGGTGATACATACAGTAAAGGCAACATTATCAGGGAGTGGGAACATTATTAAGGGAGTGGAACATCTTCCTTAGGAGAAGAGACTGAGGGAGCTGGGAATCTTTAGCTTGGAGGAGACTAAGGGGTGACCTCATTCATGTTGATAAACCTGTGCAGGTTGAGTGCCAAGAGGATGGAGTCAGGTTCAGCTGAGTGATGCCCAATGACAAGACAAGGGGCAAGGGGTGGAAGTTGAGGCACAGGAAGTTCCATGGAAACAGGAGGAAATGTTTTTTCTGTGTGAGACTGACAGAACATTGGAAGAGGTTGCCAAGGGGTGTTGTGGAGTCTCCCTCTCTGGAGATATTCAAAACCCACTTGGATGCATTCCTGTGTGACCTGCTCTAAGTGATCTTGCTCTGGCAGCAGGGGTTGGACTGGATGAGCTTTTGAGGTCCCTTCCAGCCCCTAACATTCTGTGATTCTGTGATCAGTATGTTTCTATGTTCCAAGGAATTTGGATTTTAAGACTTCATATGAAATCAGATTGATATGCTAAACTCAGCAGAGATTCATATCAAACATATAAGGTCCACCTTTTGATATAATTCTAGATATAAGCAGTAAAAAATGCCAATGGTAGCCTGGGTTGCATTAGGAGGAGTGTTGCCAGCAGGTTAAGAAGACAGTTGATCCTTTCCCTCTACTCAGCATTGATGAGGCCACACCTGGACTGCTGTGTCCAGTTCTGGGCTCCTCAATTCAAGATATATGGAAATATTGGAGTCCAACAAAGGATCACAAAGACCTTAAGGGACTGGGATTAAGGCATCTCATCGACATATATGCATACCCAAAGGTGTGTGAAAACAAGACGGAGTCAGGCTCTCTCCAGAGGTGCCCTGGGACAGAATAGCACAGTTTATGCTATTATGCTGATATTGCATCTCATCACTTCAAAATCCACATCAGGACAGCAGCCTGCCAGCACCTGAAGGGGGCCTACAGAAAGGATGGAGGGGAGGCTGTGTACAAAGGCCTGCAGTGACAGGACGAGGGGCAATGGCTTCAAACTAGAGAAGAGCAGATTTAGATTGGATGTTAGGAACAAGTTCTTTACCATGAGGATAGTAGTTCATTGGAACAGGTTGCCCAGGGAGGTGCCTGGGACCCCATCCCTGGAGATATTCAAGGTGGGGCTCGACAGGGCTCTGGGCAGCCTGATCTAGTTGAGGATGTCCCTGCTGACTGCAGAGGGGGTTGGACTGGATGACCTTTAGAGGCCCCTTCCAACCCAAACCATTCTATGATTCCCCAGAAGACTGACTGCAGTTGCAAGGATTAGGATAAAGGTAAAACATTAGCAGTCAATATCGACTGATTAAGACTACATCATACAGCTTCAGAGTTTTTGTCATACAAAATTGTTCCAGAGAAGATGGAAAATTAAAACTTCAAATTTATGTAGCTTGAGTCATGTACAAAGAGGATTAGATTCAGCAATCTTCCCTTTATGGGTAAACTTGAGTTTTATAAACGATTAAATCTATTTTCTGGAAAATGCTACTATTAAATCCTTCCATCAATATCTACCTTGTGTATCCAAAATAAAAACAAGAACTTCTCCCAGTGCTCAAAGACATTAAAAGAGGTTAATCTGTGTGCTTTTTAGTTCTACTCCTACTCAACCAAATTCACTCTCCACTTCCATTATTTTTAATGGTCTTTGTGCACAAGTGACATGCTACTTAGAGCTGTGCTAAGCCAGTGGCATCTGATGGGTTAGCATGGGACAATAAAGCAGCAAAATCAAAAATGACCTAAAAACTGCCACAAAATATATGTCTTGTTTCATTGACGTCAATGGAAGTCTCTTCAATGACAAACATCAAATCAAGCCTGCTGGTTGAGACAGGCATTTCTCAACACACAAAAGAGCTGCCTTTAATTGCTACACTGAGTCATTTAACACAAGTGTTAGCCCAAGGATCACTCCTTGTAGTGATTTTAACATGCACACAAAAGAAAAGAAAAAAACAAAAAGACAGACAGAACTATCTATAGAGCAAGAAATATATTTGAGTTTGAAATTGCCTCTCCTGATGAGCTGAAAAATTTGTGGAAGCAGCCTCAGAAAAACATCCCTACTTCCATTAACTGGTACAAATGTTGCCATTGCACTGATCACCACAGCATCAGAATGAGTCAGCAGTGTAAACAAATTAACAACATTAAAGGTTTATAAATATTCTACATCTATGGAGTGTACACTCCCCCAAAAATCAACTCTTTGGCTACTTATCTTCAACGTGATACACAGACACTAGCATTTGCACTGAGATCAGGAGCTTGAAAGATGTGGTGAAGCCTTTGCATGCTTATCAACTAAAAGACAGCAGTCATCTTTGTGGCAGAAGAAATAATCAAAGGCTGCACATCATTCAAGTCAGAGTTCTGAACACTGCTGAATGATCAAGTCTTTGTTCCTTCCTTTCTGTTTATTACACATTATTAACAAATCTGAGACGGGGTCTAACTGCTTGGAAATGTGAGTCTTTAGTCTAAGTCTCACCCAAAGATTTTTCTCCCAAATTACTAAGGCAGTTTCTGTGTTTAACAGCAGATAGGATGCAGCCAGAAATTAACCATGAAGTTAATCTAAGACCCATGCCAGGCACAAATGAGCCCTTGTCTGAAGCCTTGATTTCCCAGTGTAATTGTATTCAATAACCTTACATGAAGCACAGAAACACGGCCAGCAGGTTGAGGGAGATGATTCTCCCTCTCTACTCCCCTCTGGTGAGACCCCACCTGGAGTACTGTGTCCAGTTCTGGAGCCCCTATTACAGGAAGGATCTGGAGGTGCTGGAATGTGCCCAGAGAAGGGCCACCAGGATGATCAGAGGGTTGGAGCTCCTCTCCTATGAGGAGAGACTGTGAGAGTTGGGGTTGTTCAGTCTGGAGAGGAGAAGGCTCTGAGGAGACCTTCTTGTGGCCTTCCAATATCTAAAGGGGGCTACAAGAAAGCTGGGGAGGGACTTTATAGGGTGTCAGGTAGAGATAGGAGTGGGGGGAATGAAGCAAAACTACAAGTGGAGAGATTCAGATTGGATGTTTGTTGTGGTCAAGGGGAGGAATATTTATTAATTACCACCTAAACAATGTTAGGAAGAAATTCTTCAGCATGAGGGTGGTGAGACACTGATCAGGTTGCCCAGGGAGGGGGTAGAAGTCTCATCCCTGGAGGTTCTAAGGACAGGCTGGATGTGGTTCTGAGCAACCTGCTGTAGTGTGAGGTGTCCCTGGCCATGGCAGGGGGGTTGGAACTAGATGCTCCTTGAGGTTTCTTCCAACTCTAACAATCCCATGACTCTACCACTCACCCCAAATCAGCAATTAATTCAGCATCACTGTAATCACTGAGATGTTTGTAGAGCTCTCCTCATTCACACAGTATCACAGTATTTTAGAGGTTGGAAGGCACCTCAAGAGATCATAGGTTCCAACCCCCCTTCCAAAACAGGATTCATATGCATGGACCAGAGAGAAGACATTAAATATGGATCCCTAGAAATACCAAGGAGCTCTGTACATCTCAGAGCAGGACAGTGATGAAATATAACCAAAGTTCTCAACAGAGCAAAACTATATTGACCAGAATGTCAAATCGCTCTTGGAGAGCAATAATTAGCAGAGCTGCAGGTCTGTTATGGATCTGTAGAAAACTTGGTTTGATAGTGGAATGGCCAAAGGGTAGACCAATTATCCCAGCACTGTAGGTGGTAAACTAAACGTGGTAATTTACTACTTCTCTCCATTTCCCTACTCTGAGCAACACTTGCATTTCACAGAAGCTCATCAGCTTACACAGCTCAACAAAAATCTTGTGTTCTCTGACATTCTTTGGAGCTCTGGCTTTAACAGAAAGCATTTGATCAGCTGATTTACTGCAGTTTCCCAATTGCTGAGGTAAAAATTTCTACTGTGTTTAAGTGATTAGCACAGAATTATGACTCTAATTTGTAACTTTTTAATTTAAATTTCAATTAAAATACCAAGAAATCACAGGATGAGAGAATCACAGGATGTTAGGGTTAAAAAGGACCATCGGAGATCATCCAGTCCACCTCCCCCTGCCAGAGCAGGACCATAGAATCTAGCACAGGTTGCACAGGAATGCATCCAGATGGGTCTGGAAAATCTCCAGAAAAGGAGACTCCACAATCATTCTGGGCAGCCTGTCCCAGTGCTCTGTGACCCTCACACTGAAGAAGCTCCTTCTCGTGTTGAGGTGGAACCTCCTGTGCTGGAGTTTCTATCCATTGCCCCTTGTCCTATCCCAGGGTGCAAGTGAGCAGAGCCTGTCCCCTCCCTCTTGACCCCCAGCCCTCAGATATTTAGAAACATTTGTTAAGTCCTCTCTCAGTCTTCTCTTTTCCAGACTGAACAGCCCCAGGGCTCTCAGCCTCCCCTCATAAGGCAGTGCTCCACTCCCTCAATTATGGTAGCTCTCCATTGGACTTTCTCAATCAGATCCCTGTCCCTCTTGAACAGTCCACCCCCCCTGCCAGAGCAGGATCACCTAAAGCAGGTCACACAGGAACACATCCAGGCAGGTTTTGAATGTCTCCAGAGAAGGAGACTCCACAACCTCCCTGGGCAGCCTGTTCCAGGGCTTTGTCTCGCTCTCACAGTGAAAAAGTTTTTCCTTATGTTCACATGGAACCTCCTGTGCTCCAGCTTGCACCCTCTGGACATCACTGAGAAGAGTCTGGCTCCACTGAACAATTCAAAGTTATATAACTGAGAGGCTCAAAGTCAGGTATTTGTTTAAAGATCAGCATTTCTATAATACCATTAGATATTTTATTTCTTTTGGAGTTTGCTGATTCAGAGTATTTTAAGCATGCTGATGGCAAAAACTTAAAACCTGATCCCAGCAGCAATTTCCTCAGTACTTTGCTGACTCATCAGTTTGCTCAGCCATGCTGCTTCTGACCATTGTGAGGTGATAATGAAATGAAGGCAAAATTAATACAGAATGCAGGAGAGAAGAGGAGCATGAGTCTCAACTTTATGGTGACCTTTATTAGAATCATAGAATCACAGAATGAACAAGGTTGAAAAAGACCTCAGAGATCATCAAGTCCAACCTATCACCCAGCACCTCCTGACTAACTAACCCATGGCTCCAAGTGCCACATCCAATCCTTTCTTGAACACCTCCAGGGATGGTGACTCCACCACCTCCCTGGGCAGCACATTCCCATGGCCAATCTCTCTTTCTGGGAAGAACTTTCTCCTCACCTGGAGCCTAAACTTCCCCCTGGCACAGCTTGAGACTGTGTCTTATTTTCTGTCACTGGTTGCCTGGGAGTAGAGCCCAACCCCCTCCTGGCTACAACCTCCCTTCAGGTAGTTGTAGACAGCAATGAGGTCTCCCCTGAGCCTCCTCTTCTCCAGGCTAAACACCCCCAGCTCCCTCAGCCTCTCCTCACAGGGCTGTGCTCCAGACCCCTCCCCAGCCTTCTTGCCCTTCTCTGGACATGTTCAAGTGTCTCAATGTCCTTCTTAAACTGAGAAGCCCAGAACTAGACACAGTACTCAAGGTGTGGTCTAACCAGTGCTGAGCACAGGGCAGAATGACTTCCCTGCTCCTGCTGGCCACACTATTTCTGATGCAGGCCAGGATGCCATTGGCCCTCTTGGCCAGCTGGGCACACTGCATCTTTTCCCCAGTACTGCAAAAAAAAAAAAAAAAAAAAAAAAAAAAAAGGCATTTTATTCCAGTGTATTACAGGTCAGAAAACTACTTAGCATTATAAAGCTTTAAGGAAAAGAAGGTAACAAACTTATTTAACACTTGACAACTATTGAAGTCATAGACAAATATGGCTACATTTATTCTTTAGTGAGAAGCAAATTCCAATGCGATGCTAAGTAATTTCTGAAATAAGAAAGGTTCCCTATACTAGCATTTCAATTACTCCCCAGTAACTGCCCCATGAAAAACTCTGCATTTTGCAACATTTCATAAGCAAATGTAATTAGGTCTACAACAATTAAGATCTTTAAGGCTTAGCTTTGAAATAGCTCTGTCAATCATGATGATACTTTTTAAACCTAGCCACATCCTTACCCAGTAAGAACTTTATCTACATTTTGATTGTCCAGTAAGAGGGACAATTTATACATGACTAGGTAGCCAGATTACTTTGATGGACTGATTTTCTTTCACAGGAAAATAAATCTATAAAATAAATCCACAAAACAAATTATGGATGGACAACTCAGTGGATAAAGAACTGACTTGATGGCTGTGCCCAAAGAGTGGCTGTCAATGAGTCCATGTCCAAGTGGAGGCTAGTGACAAGTGGAGTCCCTCAAGGATCAGCACTGGGACCAGTCTTGTTTAACATCTTTGTTGCTGACATGGACTGTGACATTGAAATGCTGTGTCCAATGCTACAGGCTTGGGGAAGTGTGGCTGAAAAGCTGTTTGACAGAAAGGGACCTGGGGGTTCTAATGGACAAGCAGCTGAACATTGGCAAGCAGGTGCCCAGGTGGCCAAGAAAGCCAATGGCATGCTGAAGGGGTCTACAGGAAGGATGGAGGGAGGCTGTTAAAGACCTGCAGTGACAGGACAAGAGGCAATGGCTTCAAACTAGACACGGGCAGATTTAGATTGGATGTTAGGAACGAGTTCTTTACCATGAGGGTGGTGGAACACTGGAACAGGTTTGCCCAGGGAGGTGGTTGGGGCCCCATCCTTGGAGACATTCTATGAATACTGAAGAGTAGTAACTGTGATTTCTATGGAAGAATGATTCATATGATGGAACTCCATCCCAACTTCCATTCAAACTGAATCAGCCCCAGTTGCAATGGAAAAAAAAAAAAGCACACATTGGAGCTATAAAATAGCTTCTGACTATAGACTATGCACCACTACTCATTTATTTGCATAAGTGCCTTGAGATTTGAAGCTTGTAAGATGGAATGTGGGCAAAAGGGAAAAGGTGTTATGAGGAATTCATGGACCAAATCAGGAGCACTATACACAATGTTAACAAAAACTGCACAGAAATGCCTTTGCTCTGTTTAATCAAGGTTTTAAATACTACTCTTTCTCAATTGTCACCAATACTCATGTGAAAACCAGACAGGAATTTAATGATTGATTACTATTTCCATACTAGGAGGGAGAAAGGAGCAAATAGAACCATATATACACATAAACAACTCAGCTTCGAGGTACTTGCAGCCCTATCAGGGGAGAGGTGATCCTGGACTTGCCAGGCAGCAACTCAAGTGAGCTAGTCAGTGATGTTAAGATTGGAGGCAGTCTGGGCTGTAGTGATCACACAATGGCAGATTTCAATCCTGAGTGATACAGAATCATGGAAGTGTTTCAGTTGAAAAAGGCCTCTGTGGTCTCCTCCTCCTCTACTCTGCCCTGGTGAAGCCACATCTGGACCTCAGGGAACTGCTTGAAAGAGTCCAGCTCAGAGTCACAAAAATGATGAAGGGAGTGGAACATCTTCCTTAGGAGGAGAGCCTGAGGGAGCTGAGGGCTCTGTAGCTTGGAGAAGAGGAGCCTGAGAGGTGACCTCATTCATGTTTATAGATATGTAAAGGGTGAGTGACAAGAGGATGGAGCCAGGCTCTGCTCAGTGATGCCCAATGACAGGACAAGGGGCAATGAGTGGAAGTTGAGGCATAGGAAGTTCCATGGGAACAGGAGGAAAAACTTTTTCCCTGTGAGGGTGACAGAAGCCTAGAAGAGACTGTCCAGGGAGTTGTGGAGTCTCCCTCTCTGGAGATATTCAAGACCTGCCTGGATGCGTTCCTGTGTGATCTGCTCTAGGTTGGATGACCTTTCAAGGTCCCTTCCAGCCCCTAAAGCTCTATGATTCTGTGATCACAGAGTCCAACTCTTGACCTAACACCACCATGGCCATTAAACCATGTCCCAGAGTGCCATGTCTACATGCCTTTTGCAGAACTCCAGGGATGGTCAGGCAAGGATAAAAGTTTGGTCCCTGAATTTTAGGAAAGCAAAATTCCAGCTAGTCAAGGAGCTGGTCAAAGGACCCTCTGGGAAATGGCCCTCAGAAGTAAGCAAGTCAAACTTAACTGACACATCTTCAAGGATGCTTTCCACAGAGCACAAGAGCTTTCAATCCCCAAGAAGAAGAAATCAGGCAAGGAAGTCAAGAGACCACCATGGCACTTAGTGATCTAGTTGATTAGATAGCGGTGGGTGATCTGTTGGACTTGATGATCTTAGAGGTCTCTTCCAACCTGGTTGATTCTGTGATTCTGTGCATTTCAAGTCAGGAGCTGCTGGTCAAACTAAAGGGCAAGAAGGAAATGCAGAAGTGGAAGCAGGGACAGCCCCTTTGCAAGGGATGCAAAAATAACAAGAAGGGAGAAAGGAGAAGGGAGAAGGGAGAACAGCTTCTATGGGTATGACAGCCAGAAAAAGAAGGGCAAAGAAAGCATACCCCCCTGATGAGCTAGATGTAACAACAGATGAGGAGAAAGCTGAGATACTCAACAACTCCTTTCTCCTTTTGCCTCACTCTTCACTGGAAACACAGACTGGCTGTGGTTCTGAGCAACCTGATGTAGTTACACATGCCCCTGCTCACTGCAGGGGGCTTGAACTGGATGACCTATAAAGGTCCCTTCCAATCCCAACCATTTTACCATTTCCATTCTTCTTCCCTGAAACAACAAGATGCATAGGAACCAACACCAAGGTTTCCATTTAAAGCTTTCTTGAAATACAGAGGAGCAAAATATATGACTAATAGGTTTCCTAAATGGTTACAAATATTCTCATAACTTCAAAATGACTGTCTGCAAGCATGGTTCCAGTGTTCTGCTTCTGTAGCCATGGAGCCATAGAATCACAGAACGTTAGAGGTGGGAAGGGACCTCCAGAGGTCATCAAGTCACAACATGCTCTAGCAACCTGAAACTACAAGGGCAAAAGACACACATTTCCTATGGAAAGAGTGACAAAGTTCACTGCCATCATGCAAGCAGTACAATTTTAATCACATTTTCTAGGTATGAGCACCATTCAGTCAAGAAATCCATGGAGCAACATGTAAGGTGGCAAAAGACCAGGAAGAGACAGCCAAGAAACACAAATCTGATCCCAGGATACTTGCACTACAATTGCACAGTTCAATGCCTGGTGAGTGCAGTTAATGTACTAAAAGCAAAGCCACCCCCATCAGGCTCACTGATCTTGATTTTCCTTTAGCCACAGTCCAACTGGATGAAGCACATTTCAAGGAACGTGAACACTGGTAGACCAACAGGTCTGCTGGGGGGTGCTGTCTATTGACTATAGGACACCAAGGATGTGCTACTAGCAATTATTCAGTCACTTTGATGACAACAGCTGAGAGAAATGCCACCTGTGCACTAAAGAGAAAGCTCTAATCCACACTGTTAGAGATGGCTCCAATCAAAGAGCCTGGATGGAGAACAGGCACAGACTTTTCCCTAAGCTGCTCACCAGTACTGTATTACTCACTGGTTCCCACCCTGGCCAATTTCTGTTTTCCTCCTTCCAGCAAGAGTGCAGATGTTGTTTTTCAGCCTGCCAAGAATTTATGCTGACCTCCATGAGGAGGTCTGCAGAACCTTTCAGACAGAAGAGCAAAGCAACACCGAAGTGCTCAGAAGAACAGTCTGTTGGACAGTCTCCTAAAGAAGCAAGCTCAGAATTACTATCATTGATAATATCGATGCACAAAGCAATGTTGCTGCAAAGACACCACTATTTCTTTGCAAACTTCAGTCATCCAGGCTCACAGGAACCCACAAGCCCTTAATTCTGCTGTTCAGCTTGCAGTCCTTTTTATTACTAAGTCACAAAGGAATCATTCTCAACATTTCTTTGCACCACAGTAGCAGCCATCCAGAGAGCTTTAAGGATGATTAATGAGGTAAGAAATGCTTAAGTGGAAAAATACTTGCCTTCTAAATAAGACAAAAGCACCAAAGTGGGCATTTGCAAATTTTCACTTGCAAAAGTGACAATGGCAGATTGATACTTATCAATTCAAAGCTGAACTAACAGGGGCAGCTCAATTCAGGCTGAATAAAATACCAGCAATTTGCACAATCCCTTAAGAGTCCTTAATCCTGAGCTAGATTTCCCACTTCCAGTAACACATGCATTTTTAATATAGAAACCACTACAGCCACAGAATTCTACCCTGGATATGACCAGTAAAGCACTAGGAAGTGTGCCAGTGGCTCTTTTTTTTTTTTTTTTTTTTTAATCAATACCACACCACCCAACAGTTCACAGACAGCAAAATCTGCACGGTCTCTTCTCTCCAAAGCTTCTAAGTAAATCTGTTACATAGAATTGGGAAAGGCTTTGTCTGAAAACTGAAGTTCTGAAAGGAAAAAAAAAAGTATCTAGTAGGTTCAAGAGCAATACATTTTATAGGTATTTCATATATATGTATGTCATGTTTCAGTTTCTTGAGCAGCATCCTTCATCCTTCCACTAACACCAGAGATGCTCAGTCGAGTAGTAGGGAAGTGCTCCCTGCCTGGGTAGGGACTGACATCTTGCACAGAATCACAGAATTAACCAGCTTGGAAAAGACCTCAGAGATCATCAAGCCCAACCTATCACCCAACACCATCTGATCAACTAAACCATGGCACTAAGTGCCTCATTCAGTCTCTTCTTAAACACTTCCAGGGATGGTGACTCCACCACCTCCCTGGGCAGCACATTCCCATGGCCAATCTCTCTTTCTGGGAAGAATTTCTTCCTACCATCCAGCCTAAACCTCCCCTGGCACAGCTGGAGACTGTGTCCTCTTGTGCTGTTGCTGTGGCTGCACTAAATGCAAACATCTGCATGCACACAGAACAGCTGGAGAGTCAGCAGAGCATGCTGAAGGCAGAGGTTTCCCTGTCAGCAGCACATTAACTCCATGTGTTCATGTTTACAGTTGAAGGTATAAAAGGGAGAAATCCCTTCTGATCCTTCAGCTCCCTCACACGAGCAAAACACACAGCTGTAAGGATGCTGCTGTTAGAATAAACCAGGACAACAGGGAATACATTCTCTCCTTCCCCCCCACCCCCCCCAAAAAAAAAAAAAAAACAAAAAAACAAAACACGCCACTCTATGGACTGCTAACTCCTCCCTCTTTGAATCATAACCACAGCATCACTCATACTCCAGCCCTAGGGAATAAAGCAAGAGCTTTAGTCAGAAATCAGTGAAGGCTGTCAAAGTAAACAAGAGCTACACCAAACTTTTCACTGCTCCATGAAATGACATAGTGCTTTGAAAATGTATATACAGACAAGGGGCTCAGGCTTTGCTGTTACACTTCCCAAGGAAGCAGCAAAGGCAGCACAGTCTCTTTAAACAAGCTTGGTGTCACTTTTCTAACACATAACACAACTTCTGCTGATGGTCTATTCACTGGGAGAGGATGCTGGGCTCACTTTCAGTCCTCTAGAGGTAAAGCACAAAGGACTGCATCATGTCTCTTTCAGAGAGCTCTGTACCAGAGCTCTATGCACATACAGCCTGTACAATCTACTCCTTTTTTCTTGTGAAGGAAAAAATCTTCAGAAAGATTACAGATGAGTGTGTTTTAATGCATACAAAATTTTTTCCACATTCAATAAAAGTAACCTTTGGCAGACTTGCCTTGCAAAAGGCTTTGCTTCCACCTCCATAAAGGAAATTCTATCATTAAAACTTCTATCATTAAGAAAAAAAAAAAAAAGGATTTATAAATTAAACCATTTGTCTGTCAAAGTGAGGCTGGACAGGGCTCTGGGCAACCTGATCTAGTTGAGGATGTCCCTGCTGACTGCAGAGGGGGTTGGACTGGATGACCTGCAGAGATCCCCTCCAACCCAGGCCATTCTATAATTCTATGATTTTTCATTTTAGGAACAGCTCTATAAATAAGGGCAGCTGTATGAACCTACTGAGATCTTGCATTTCTTACATATGGCTGGAGTAAGTGGCTCTGGGACCTGAGCAAAACTGTGCTAAAAAGAAAAGTTTCAAACCCTTGCTCAACCTGAAATAACTACATGCAGCCACACGGTTATCTCACAGTACATCACATCACAATGCAGTGTTAAGTAGAGACAGCAAAAAGCATCCTAACATGGGCACAAAAGCCAATCAAAGACAGGAGGTTAAGCCACTCAGTGCATCCAGCCTGCAGAGGATCCAGGCTTGAAAGGCCTAAGAACATAAACACAGTTTGTACCCACAGCCCTCTAGGATTCACTACCAGAACAAATTATATCCTTCAGAGAAGGAAGGATGCTTTGAGCATGCTGATAGTCTGCTAACATTGAACTGACAGCAAGGTATCATGGCCTTTGGGGACAAAAGCTTACTGAGCTACTCAGCTCTTTAGAGATGGTGGTAAGGGCATGTGTTCAAGAGGAGCAAGACTTGGATTCCATCACTGAATGGCTTCTCCAATGCAATCTTCCATCTCCCTGGGGTGTGACCTTGTTACTGTCTCCCATAACATCCTCATAGAAAAGCTCAGGAGATGTGGCATAGATGGTTGGTCAGTGAGCTGGATTACAAACTGGCTCCACAACAGAGCTCAGAGGGTTGTCATCAGTGGCACAGAGTCAACTTGGAGGCCTGTGGCCAGTGGTGTCCCCCAGGGATCAGTTCTGGGTCCAGTTTTGTTCAGTATCTTTATCAGTGACCTGGCTGAGGGCATTGAGAGTACCCTCAGCAAGTTCTGATGGTACAAAACTGGGGGGTGGCTGACACCTGTCAGGCTGTGCTGGCATCCAACCAGAGCTGGACAGGCTGAGAGCTGGCTGCAGGCAAACCTCAGGGAGTTCAATAAGGACAAGTGCAGGGTCCTGCATCTGGGGAGGAATAACAGCAGGCACCAGGACAGGTTAGAGGCTGCCCTGCTGGAGAGCAGCTCCATGGAGAAAGAGCTTGGAGTGCTGGTGGGCAGCAAGTTCTGCATGGGACAGCAATGTGCCCTTGTGGCCAAGAGAGCCAATGGCATCCTGGGGAGAAGGGAAAAGGGGGAGAAGGGGAGAGGGGAAGGAAAGGAGGGAAGTTGTAGTAAAATGGGGCTCTTCTCCCAGGTAACTTGAGACAAGATGAGAGGGCATGGCCTGAAGCTGCACCAGGGGAGGTTTAGGTTGGATGTTAGGAAGCACATCCTCATGGAAAGGGGAATTAGACACTGGAATGGACTGCCCAGGGAGGTGGTGGAGTCACCATCCCTGGAGGTCTTGAAGAAAAGCTTTGGCTGTGGCACTTGGTGGCATGGTGTAGCTGCTGTGGTGGTGTTAGGTCATAGGCTGGACTGGATGATCTCAGAGGTCTATTCCAGGCTCAATAATTCTGTGATTCTGTGAGAGAGCTTTTCTCTAGCGCAGGTCTATGAACTACTGTATCTACCTCAAACTTCATTACTCATTCTTAGATATGTGAAGACTGACATAAGAACACCAAAGTCTGCACATTTACCCATCCCAGGAATTGTACCTATGATGAGAAGGTATCAGTTACTGCTGGGATCCATTCAAAGCCCACAGCAGCCTGAACCAGGCAGGAACACCCTCATCATTCTCACACAGATGAGAACTTAACATAACCACAAAATGCAAAGAAAACATCAGTAAAATCAGCGTCAATTTGTATTTGTGTTTGCTGTATTTCTTATTTGTGTCTATTCATGTTTCACTCAGAGCTATGTGTTCCTAAAGATGCTCATTAGGAGCAGAGCAAAGTCAAAGCAGCTGCTTAACTTGGCTAAAAAGAGGCCTCTGGTGGCAGTTGGGAAGTATAACCTCAGAGCCTTACCAAATATCTATTTTGATGGCATGATTTTTCTGTGCAGAAACAGCTACATAAAAGCAGGCTAAGAAGTTAGATTGGAAGTGAATCTTGACATGTTCCTGCTCATCTCCGAAGCACTAACCATTTCAGCCCATCTTTATGCATGCCTACAGCACAGCTGTCAAATTAAGGTGGCACACATTACCTCTCACATAAAGCATCTCATTTTTTTTAATTTGCTGGGTTGGAAACTTCAGTGTTAAAAGTCATTTCATTTCTAAAGATAGCAACAATTAAGTTAGGGTTATGAGGCCTGCTCAGTCCCTGACACCAACCATGAAAGCTACTTCATTTTGTTTAAAAAATTACATAGACTGAAAAGGAAAATTCACTGAAATGCTTCTAAATACAAATGCCGAATTTCTTGGATAAGCAGAAGAATAAAATAAGCCTGCAGAGTGAAATATATTTGACTGGCAAATGCACACAACTGCTGCACAATTCAGTTCACAGAATCACAGAAACCATGCAGGTTGGAAAAGACCCTCAGGAGCACCAAGTCCAACCCAGAAGCCTACTCTACAAGGGTCACCCCTAAACCAGAGCCCCAAGCACCACAGCCAAACCACCCTGAAACACATCCAGGCTTGGGGACTCCAAAACCTCCCTGGGCAGCACATTGCAATTCCTTCATCAAAGCTCCAGGACACTGACCCATGTGGAACACCCAAACATTAGGCAGATGATTAGGAGCAAACACACAGCCTACAGAAATTTAGGTAGGAGCCAGAGAGAGCTCTAGAGAGAGCCAGCAGACAAGAGAAGCATCACAATGTGGAAAATCTCAACAGGTAAGGTTGATGTGAAAGAGATGTGAAGAGAGAGCTGCATGTGCAAGGACTGAAAGCAGCAGCTGGCCAAGGACTGAGACACCAGCCTGGGGCAATCACAAAGAACACCACTCCCAGCAGTAACACTGAGGGATGTGTTTTTACATCAAAACCCAAAGTACTGCTCTCTGATAAGATCACAACAGAGGATCATGCATCCCAGCACCAGAAAAACACCAATAAAGCTGTAGTGTATCACATGCACTGTCCTCTCACTCTCCATTCCACAGGAAGAGAAGACAGACAAACTTCAGACACACATGCAAGACAAGGAGAGCAGCCTGGCAGAGAGGGACCTGGCAGTGCTGGGTGACAGCAGCTGAACAGGAGCCAGCAGAGTGCCCAGGTGGCAGGGAAGGTCAATGACATCTTGGTCTGGATCAGGAAGAGTGTGGGCAGCAGGAGCAGGGATGGAATTCTGTCCTGTGCTCAGCACTGGTGAAGCCTCACCTTGAGCACTCTCTGCAGCTCTGGGCCCCTCACTTCAGGAAGGTTCTTGAGGTGCTGGAGCAGGTCCAGAGGAGAGCAATGAGACTGGTGAGGGGGCTGGAGTGAAAGTCTGCTGAGGAGAGGCTGAGGGAGCTGGGGGTGTTCAGCCTGGAGAAGAGGAGACTCAGAGGGGACCTTAGCACTCTCTACAACTACCTAAAAGGAAGTTGTAGTCAGGTGGGGCTCAGGCTCTTCTCCCAGGCAACTTGTGACAGGACAAGAGGGCATGGCCTGAAGCTGCTCCAGGGGAGGTTTAGGTTGGACATTAGGAAGCACTTCCTGACAGCAAGGCTGATTAGGCACTGGGATGGACTGCCCAGGGAGGTGGTGGAGTCTCCATCCCTGGAGGTCTTGAAGAAAAGCTTGGCTGTGGCACTTGGTGGCATGGATTAGCTGATGGTGGTGCTGGGTCATAGGCTGGACTGGATGATCTCAGAGGTCTTTTCCAGCCCCAATAATTCTGTGATTCTGTGAAAAGCACAAAAACTTGGCCTGAGATTTATGGATGCTGACATAAAATAGCAGCTGGCGGCAAAGGGCAGCCTGTAGCAGCTGATGATTTGCTTATTCATGGGACTGAAGTAAAAGCAATCCCATTATGCATTAAAGATTCTGCAAAGAGGACTTGAGCAGACCAATGGACAGCTGAAGACTTTCTCTGGCATGGCCAAGTTGGCTACCACTCTCTTGGTCCTTGACACTGGCATCTCAGAAAGGGAGTAACAAGTTTCCTCACCAGAACTGACACTGTAAATCACTGTCATCTGCAACAGCTGCACCAAGCAATTTCCTCTTAAGGATGACACTGCAACAAGCAGCTACATCTATAGCTTCCACCCTTCTATTTCTGCTGGTGATTACCTTAAAAAAACACCTATACAGGATGAAAATTAAATGAAAAGGTTTTAGTGTTGCATAGAGCCAAATGCAAACCACTGCCTTTTCAGGTGAGCCAAGCAGACAAGATTACAGAAAATAATTACCAGAGAATGGTCTGGATTGGAAAGGACCTCCAAAGCTCATAATTGAGTATTTCTCCCACCAGAGTGGCCAGCCTGCAGCCACACTAACATAAGAGCAATACTAAAAAAGAAAAAAAATCTACTGTTTGGTATTTCTTATAATATCTGAACTTGCCTAGCCAATGTGCACTGTATTAGTCCTCAAATAACTCTTTTACTTTATAAATAAATTTATCAATTAACAGCACTAATAACCCCACCCCATTAAAGCAGCAGGTTTACCCCTTCCATCTTTTTATTTAGGCCACAGTTACCTTAAAAGTTATTCATGACTGAAGATAAGAGGAAAATCTTCTCAGAATACCTACTTTTGAAATACAGCTTTGCAAACCATGGAACAATTCAATCTCTGCAGTTCCTGCACACAGCTGCATTTACTCCTGACAGTGTTTCAGAGCAGGTCCAAGCCAACAAAACAGACCTAACTGTTCTTCCAAGAGATGGTTTGTTTTCATAGCATGACAGCTCAAATCTTTAAAGGAGGAAAAACATGTAGCCATACAAGGGATAACATTATTTCTCCAGAAGGGATTGTAAAGCATTTATTACTGCCAAAGTTGCTCTTTATGTTGATGACAACAACTCAACACATTTCATTCTTTACAGAGAGAAAACACAGCCAAGTAACATGGAATACTCTGCAAGCAGACACTGAACCCATTTCAGCTGAGCAGCTGAAATGCATATGAAGCAGCACCCAGCTCTGTGTGTCAGTACACATAAGGCACACACCCATCTGCTACACAGCCACAGCCAGACAGCAGGACACTGCCAGCAGTGGGTGTCCAACAGAGAATGATAGAATGGTTTGTGTTGGAAGTGGCAAACAAAGGTCATCCAGTCCAACCCCCTCTGCACTCAGCCGGGACAGCCTCAACTAAATCAGGTTGCTCAGAGCCTTGGCAAGCTTCACCTTGAGTATCTCCAGGGACGGGGCTCCAACCACCTCCCTGGGCATCCTGTTCCAGTGTTCCACTACCCTCATGGTAAAGAACTTCTTCCTAATCTATCCAATCTAAATCTGCTCTTCTCTAGTTTGAAGCCATTGTCCCTCATCCTGTCCCTGCAGCCCTTTGCAAACAGTCTCTCCCCAGCCTTTCTGTAGGCCCCCTTCAGGTCCTGGCAGGCTGCTATTAGGTCTCCCTGGAGCCTTCCCTTCTCCAGGCTGAACACCCCCAGCTCCCTCAGCCTCTCTTCATAGGAGAGGTGCACTCCAGCCCCCTGATCATGGATCTTTCCTCCCATAATCTGCTCCATCCAGTCCCACTGGCAATCTCTTGAGCAAACATAACATTAAAATGAACACTGAAGCCATACAAGCTTTGCCATAAGGTAGCAGACCAACAGCTCATCTTCCCTTGATCACATTTCAGCTGTTTATACTTAAGCAATCCCCTTACAGAACAACTACCAAATGACAAAACACTTGTCTACCCAGTTAAGGTACTCCAAACATAGAGACAAAGTCAGGCAAAGAGGTGTGCCTGATCTGTCCTGTCTGAACATCTGTACAATCTGGCTTAAGTGTTGACATCAGTAATGGTTTCAATCAGAACTAAAAGAGGAGGCTGAAGGAAGACCTCATTTGTTCTCTACAAAAACCTGAAAGGACATTGCAGAGAAGCTGGTGCTGGTCTCTTCTCACAGGGAATTAGTGATAGATGAAGAGGGAATGGCCTCAAGCTGCACCTGGGTAGGTTTAGACTGGACATTAGGAAACATTTTTTGATGGCAAGAGTGGTCAGGGATTGGAATGTGCTGCCCAGGGAGGTGGTGGAGTCCCCAAGCCTGGATGTGTTTCAAGGTGGTTTGGCTGTGTTGCTTGGGGCTCTGATTTAGGGGTGACCCTTGCAGAGTAGGGTTCTGGGTTGGACTTGGTGATCCTGAGGCTCTCTCCCAACCTGAATGCTTCTGTGATTCTCCATATATGAATCAGAACAATTAATATACATAATACAGGACAACAACATATGCCTTTCAAAAAAACCCTAACAGCCACCATTACTTGCATTTAAATTGTTCTTCTTAGTGGGGTTTGCTTTGTTCTGTTTTTAAATTCACATCAGTTTTCTTACCTTGCAAACTGTCTCTGTATCCCAGGGTAAGATAGTCCTTAGATCAATAACTTCACAGGACACACCAAGCTTTTCTTGAGCCATTGATGCCACCTCCTTGATCACATGTACCTGAAAAGGCAATGCACTGTCAGTAAATAAACATTCAGTGCTGTTTAAGATGTTCTAAGTGATGAATACTGAATGCAAGCAGTGATTTTGTAATTACTGTCAGCAGTAACATTGCTGAAATGTTTAACAGAAACCTTTTTATTCAGTAATCAAACAAGCATTTATTATTCATTCTTATTATTTACTACTTATCACAGAATCACAGAATGTTAGAACTTGGAAGGGACCTCCAAAGCTCATCCAGTCCAACCCCCCTGCCAGAGCAGCATCACCTAGAGTAGGTCACACAGGAACACAGCCAGGTGGGTTTGGGATATCTCCAGAGAGGGAGACTCCACAGCCACCCTGGGCAGCCTCTTCCAGTCTTCTGTCACCCTCACAGGGAAAAAAATTTTCCTCATGTTCACATGGAACTTCCTATGGCTCAGCTTCCACCATTGCCCCTTGTGCTGTCACTGGGTACCACCTAGCAGAGCCTGGCTCCAGCCTCTTGGCACTCCCCCTGCACATCTCTCTAAACATGAATGAGGTCACCTCTCAGTCTCCTCCTCTCCAAGCTACAGAGCCCTCAGCTCCCTCAGGCTCTCCTCATAAGGAAGATGTTCCACTCCCGTCAGCATTTTTGTGACTCTGTGCTGAACTCTATCAAGCAGTTCCCTGAGGTCTTTCTTGAACTGAGGGGCCCAGAACTGCACACAATATTCCAGATGTGGCCTCAACCAGGGCAGAGCAGAGGGGGAGGAGAACCTCTCTTGACCTACTGACCACAGCCCTTCTAATCCACCCCAGGACACCATTTGCCTTCTTGGCCACAAGAGCACATTGCTGGCTCATGATCAGCCTCCCATCCACCAGGACTCCCAAGCCCCTTTCCCCTTCACTGCTCTCCAGCAGCTCAGTCCCCAGTCAATACTGCTCCATGGGGTTGTTCTTTCCCAGGTGCAAGGCTCTACACTTGCTTTTGTTGAAATTCATTCATACTCTCCCTGCCCAACTCTCAGCCTGTTCTAGTATTGTAGCACTAATATGACAACATGACCCACCACTGGTCTTCCAACATCACAATTGGTACATTACCAGATTATTCTAATGAACACTTTACTAAAACAGAAAAAAACCCAAACATTCCCCTCTAGCAAGATGCTTGTACTGAATTAGAATACATATTGTTGACTATCTACTGCCCAAGGAATGTATTCAGCAGCATATCAGGGCATCAAATAGATGTAAAGCCAGTTCTGGACTCCCCAGTTCAAGAGGGACAGGGATCTGCTGGACAGAGTCCAACAGAGAGCTCCCCAGGATGCTGGAAAGACTGGAGCACTGCCCTATGAGGAGAGGCTGAGAGCCCTGGGGCTGTTTAGTGTGGAGAAGGACAAGGGGTAATGGATAGAAACTCCAGCACAGGAGGTTCGAGCTCAACATAAGGAAGAACTTCTTTACTGTAAGGGTCACAAAGCACTGGAACAGGCTGCCCAAAGGGGTTGTGGAGTTTCCTTGTTGGAGACTTTCAAGATCCATCTGGATGTGTTCCTGTGTGACCTGTGCTGGATTCTATGCTCCTGCTCTGGCAAGGGGTTGGACTTGATCTTTGAAGGTCCCTTCCAACCCCTAACATCCTATGATCCTATAATAAAGCAATCCACAGCTATTAGCATCCTCTTCATAAAGGTGTGATATGATAGGAACAGAAAGCAATACTACACACATCAATACTCTGTCTTGACATGATGATAATGCAACACTTTTAAGCAAAATTTGTTGCCAGCAGTGCAAGCAAATACTCCAACATGGAAAAGAACTGTTATGACAACAGCCCAGATTACCTTCCACAAATATCTCAGCCAAAAGGATTTGCTCAGGAAAAAAGAAATTTCTCCAGGTGATTTTGCCATTAAACTCTGATGTCTTCTTGTTGTTAGCATATTTTGTGATAATGGTTTGGACTGAGCTGAAAGATCTTCAATGAGGTCTCCCTTCTAGGCATAGGTGATGGCCAAGGACCATCCTCAACAAGCAATTGGATCACACAATCACAAAATGCTAGGGGTTGGAAGGGACATTTGAAGATCATGGAATTCAACCCCCCTGCCAAAGAAGGATCACCTAAAGCACATGACATAGAAACATGTCCTGGCAGGGCTTGAAAGTCTCCAGAGATGGAGACACCACACCTCCTCTGGGCAGCCTCTTCCAGTGCTCTGCCACCCTCAAAGTAAAGAATTTCCTTCCCATGTTTAGAAGGAACTTCCTATGTTCAAGTTTATGGCCTGTTGGATGAGGGAAAGGCTGTGGATATTGTCTACCTAGACTTTAGAAAAGCCTTTGACACTGTTTCCCATGGAATTCTTGTGGACATCCTGGCTGCTCATGGCTTGGCTGAGCACACACTCTGCTGGATAAAGCACTGGCTGGGCAAACAGGCCCAAAGAGTGGTGGTTAGAGGAGTTACATCCAGCTGGCAGCTGGCCACAAATGGTGTTCCTCAGGGCTCAGTGTTGGGACCACTTCTGTTTAACATCTTTATTGCTGACCTTGTTGAGGACACAGAGTGTGTCAGCAGTGAGTTTGCAGATGACACCAAGTCAGGTGGCAGTGTTGATCTGCACCAGAGGAGGGAGGCTCTGCAGAGGGACTTGGAGAGATTGGATCCATGGCCAGTGTTAACAGGAGGAGCTTCAGCAAGGCCAAGTGCCAGGTCCTGACCTTGGGGCACAACAACCCCAAGCAATGCTACAGGCTTGGGGCAGTGTGGCTGGAGAGCTGCTGGCAGAAAGGGAGCTGGGGGTGCTGATGGGCAAGCAGCTGAAGAGGAGCCAGCAGTGTGCCCAGGTGGCCAAGAAAGCCAAAGGCATCCTGGCTGGGATCAGAAATGCTGTGTCCAGGGAGGGGATTGTCCCCTGGGACTCAGCTCTGGGGAGGCCACATCTTGAGGATTGTGCTCAGATTTGTGCATCTCGATGCAAGAGAGATGTGGAGGTGCTGGAGCCAGGGCAGAGGAGGGCAAGGAAGCTGGGAAGGGCCTGGAGAACAAATCTGATGGAGAGTGACTGAAGGAGCTGGGGATGGTTAGTTTGGAAAAGAGGAGGCTGAGGGGAGGCCTCCTGGCTGTCTGGACATTTTAGAGAGGTTGGTGCTGGTCTCTTCTCACAGGTAATTAGTGATAGCACAAGAGGGAATGGCCTCAAGCTGCCACTGGATAGGTTTAGACTGGACATTAGGTAAAGATTTTTCCCAGCAAGAGTGGTCAGGGATTGGAATGTGCTGCCCAGGGAGGTGGTTGAGTCCCCAAGCCTGGATGTGTTTCCAGTTGGTTTGGATGTGGTGCTTGGGGCTATGGTTTTGGGGTTACCCTTGTAGAGTAGGGTTCTGGGTTGGACTTGGTGATCCTGAATGTTTCTGTGGTTACACCTTGTCCTGTCACTGGAATCCATTCAGAAGAACCTGGGCCCATCTTTCTGAAATTCCCCTTAGGTATTTGTAAGCAAGATATCCCTCACAGCCTCCTCTTCTCCAAAACAAGCAGACCCAGCTCTCTTAGTCTGTCCTCACAGATGACAGTTGTTACAGTCCCCTAGTCATCTTAGTGGCCTTTAGTGGGTGAGGTCACCTTGGTCTGGGAGGCAACAGAGTCCTACATCTGGGGAGGAATAGCAGCAGGCACCAGGACAGGTTAGAGGCTGCCCTGCTGGAAAGCAGCTCCACAGAGAAAGACCTTGGAGTGCTGGTGGGCAGCAAGTTCTGCATGGGACAGCAATGTGCCCTTGTGGCCAAGAGAGCCAATGGGATCTTGGGGTGCAGCAAGAAAAGTGTGGCCAGCAGGGCTAGGGAAGTTCTGCTCCCCCTCTGCTCTTCCCTAGTGAGACCACACCTGGAATCCTGTGTCCAGTTTGGGGCTCCCCAGTTCAAGAGAGACAGAGACCTGCTGGAGAGAGTCCAAGGGAGAGCCATGAGGATGCTTAGGGGACTTGAGCATCTCCCCTGTGAAGAGAGACTGAGAGCCCTGGGGCTGTTTAGTCTGGAGGAAAGAAGTCTGAGAGGGGATCTGATCAATGTCTCTCAATAGCTGAGGGGTGGGTGTCAAGTGGAGGGGGCCAGGCTCTGCTGGGTGGTTCACAGTGATAAGACAAGGAGACAAACTAGAACATAAAAGATATCCTCTCAACAAGAGGAGAAACTTCTTTCCAGTGAGGGTGACAGAGCACTGGAACAGGCTGCCCAGAGGGGTTGTGGAGTCTCCTTCTCTGGAGAGTTTCCAACCCCACCTGGATGCATTCCTGTGAGGACTCCCCTGGGTGATGCTGCCCTGGCAGGCAGGTTGGACTCAATGATCTTTGGAGGTCCCTTCCAGCCTCTAACATTCTGTGATAGTGGTGGTTGCTGTGTTTGCTTACACTTCTAATACATCAGTGGCTGCAATAAGAGGGTTTGAGAATTTCAGCATCACACACAGGATGTTTTTGCCTTTCCTCTGATGTGTGAGAATGTTTACCTAGTTTACAGGGCATAAGGATTAGTCTAAGACCATAAAACACCAACCACAACTAAAGAGGAACCAAAGCCTTTGCTGGCCCTCCTTAGTACCACCCAGGAAAGCAAGCATCAGAGAACCCCACCACAACAGCAGCTGCCAAGGTACTACCTAGCATCCAAACACATCCCAGACACAATGAGCAACAGGACAAGAGGAAGCAGCCTCAAGTTGTGTCAGGGGAGGCTTAGGCTGGACATGAGGAACGAATCTTCACTGAAAGGGTTTGTCAAGCCCTGGAACAGGCTTCCTGGGGAAGTGGTGGAGAGATGTAAAAGCTGTGTCGATGTGGTGCTGAATTACATATTTCAGGGGTGACCTGGCAGTGCTGGGTTAATGGTTGGACTTAATCAAAGAATCACAGAATGCTAATGGGGGTTGGAAGGGACCTCAAAAGATCATTCAGTCCAATGCTCCTGCCAGGGCAGGATCACCTTGGGTAGGTCACACAGGAATACATCCAGGTGGGTTTTGAATATCTCCAGAGAAGGAGACTCCACAAACTCTCTCAGCAGCTTACTCCTGTTCTGTCACCCTGACAGTGAAAAAGTTTTTCCTTATGTTCATGTGGAACCTCCTCTGCTCCAGCTTGCACCCATTGCCCCTTGTCCTATCATTGGGCATCACATGACAAGAGCCTGACTCCATCCTCCTGATATTTGCCCTTCACATCTTTATAAAGATGAATGAGGTCACCCCCCAGTCTCCTCCTCTCCAAGCTAAAGAGAGCCAGCTCCCTCAGCCTTTCCTCAGAAGGGAGATGTTCATGATCTTGAAGATCTTTTCCAAGCAAATCAATTCCATGACTCTATGATTCTATAACCTGTGTGCAATCACTCTGCCCAGCCACATGAAGCTCTAGATTGGTTGCACATTTAGCAAGCAGGTTCCAAGTTTCTGCACACAGTCTGCAGACACCCTCAGCACAAATTCAGGAAGTCTGTTTCACAAAAAACACAGAATTAGTGAGGCTGGAATAGACCTCAGAGATTATCAAGTCCAGTCTGTAACCTAACACCACCACATTGACTAGATCATAGAATCATAGAATTGTCAGGGTTGGAAGGGACCTCAAGGATCATCCAGTTCCAACCCCCCTGCCATGGGCAGGGACACCTCACACTACAGCAGGATGCTCACAGCCACATCCAGCCTGGCTGCAAAAACCTCCAGGGATGAGGCTTCCACCACCACCCTGGGCAACCTGTGCCAGTGTCTCACCACCCTCATGGGGAAAAACTTCTTTCTAACATCCAATCTGAATCTACCCACTTCTAGTTTTGTTCCATTCCCCCTAGTCATTACCTGACACCCTCAAAAGTCCCTCCCCAGCTTTCTTGTAAGCCCCCTTCAGATACTGGAAGGCCACCAGGAGGTCTCCTCAGAGCCTTCTCTTCTCCAGACTGAACAGCCCCAACTACCACATCCAATCTTTCCTTAACCACCTTTTGATCTGCAGAAGCCTGACAGATCCAGAACACTCTGGATTCACTGTGTGTGCACTGAGCATCTGTCCCCATGCTGTGCTGTACAGCCACACCCCTGGTCTGGTCAGCTCCTCACTTTGGATCAGGGTTGCACATCTGTGCTGTTACTCCTCACATCAAAAGAACTCTCTGTATTAACACTTGGACTACATTTTCCAAGCTCCAAAGCTCACAGTTTTTCTGATGGATGTCACTCCAAGTCTTCTCTGCACTACTGCCTACTGAGTAAACTCAGGATATTATTAAATCTCTACAGCCAGCTTCCAAGCCATTGCATTATCAATTTATTTTCAGAGACTATGATGAACACTAAAATTACATCCAAATGGAACAAAGTTCTGCACTTTCAAAAGGGAACAGAGAAGTGCAGAAAACGTTTTCTACTGAACAAATTCTGGATGGGACAGCAACGTGCCCTGGTGGCCAACAAGGACAATGGGATTCTGGAGTGCATTGAGAAGTGTCCAGCAGAGCCAGGGAGGTTCTCCTCCCCCTCTGCTCTGCCCTAGTGAGGCCCCACCTGGAAAACTGCATCCAGTTCTGGCCTCCCCAGTTCAAGAGGGACAGAGATCTACTCAAGAGAGTCCAACAGAAGGCTACAAGGATGATAAAGGGATTGGAGCACTGCCTGATGAGGAGAGGCTGAGAGCCCTGGGGCTCTTTAGTCTGGAGAGGAGAAGACTGAGAGGGGATTTAATAAATGTTTATAAACATCTGAGGGGTCAAGAGGGAGGGGACAGGCTCTGCTCACTTGTGATAAGACAAGTGGCAATGGATGGAAACTCCAGCAGAGGAGGTTCCACCTCAACATCAGGAAGAACTTCCTTACTGTAAGGGTCACGAAGCACTGGAACAGGCTGCCCAGAGAGGTTGTGGAGTCTCCTTCTCTGGAGACTTGCAAGACCCATCAGGAACACATCCAGTGTGACCTGTGCTGGATTCTGTGGTCCTGCTCTAGCAGGAGAGTTGGACTTGAGATCTCCAGAGGTCCACTCCAAGCCCTAACATCTGTGGTCATGCAGGGCAAATCTACACTTTTCTTGTAGCAAACTGCTTTGAATTCTCCTTTCCCATTGCCTTCCTCAGAGTCAATGTCACTGCCCCATTCTTAAATATATCACTTTCCTAATGACAGATAAGTCATAAACCTCCTGAACAGGCACCTCTTCCACACTTCCTGATCCAGCTTCAGCCAAAAATGAGTACAATTTTACGCAATAAAAAACAGAGTTTGTATAAAGACTGGCAATAATTTATTCAAGCACACACTGATGGAAGATGCAGGCAGTTTGTCTGGTACTTGAGCCTGAATGCAACTCCATTCAAACATCACCAGGATGATTGAGGGACTGGAGAACTGCCTTATGAGGAAGAGCTGAGAGCCCTGGAGCTGTTTAGTCTGGAGAGGAGAAGACAAAGAGGATTTAATAAATGTCCATAAATACCTGAGGGCTGGGGGTCAAGAGGGAGGGGACAGGCTCTGCTCACTTGCATCCTGGGATATGACAAGGGGCAATGGATGGAAACTCCAGCACAGGAGGTTCCACCTCAACATGAGGAGGAACTTCTTTACTGTAAGGGTCACAGAGCACTGGAACAGGCTGCCCAGAGAGGTTGTGGAGTCTCCTTCTCTGGAGACTTCCAAGCCCCATCTGGATGTGTTCCTGTGTGACCTGTGCTGGATTCTATGGTCCTGCTCTGTCGAGGGGGTTGGACTTGATGATCTTTGGAGGTCCCTTCCAACCCCTAACATCCTGTGATCTGTGATCACCTAACCCTTACCCCAGGCTTTGTTGGATGACAAATAGCTTGTAAGAAGCTTACTGACCTGAGTGCCCCAAGCAACCAGTGTGACATCACTGCCTGTCTGCAGCACCTCAGCTTGAGAAAGTGGAATGTTGTAGGGCTCCACAGGCACTTGTTCCACTGAATAAATAAAAACAGAAGGGGAAAAAATAAGGATTAGATTCCTTTAGTATTCAATATAATCCAATAATCCAATAAAAATAGGCTTTAAAACTATTTTCTGTGTTAAAAGACCAATATTACATTGAGTCAGCCTTTCTTTCAAAGATTTAGATGCAATTTGCTGGATAAAGCACTGGCTGGACAAAGAGGCCCAAAGAGTGGTGGTCAGAGGAGTTAAATCCAGCTGGTAGCCAGTCACAAATGGTGTTCCTCAGGGCTCAGTGTTGGGACCACTTCTGTTTCACATCTTTATTGCTGACCTTGTTGAGGACACAGAGTGTGTCAGCATTGAGTTTGCAGATGACACCAAGTCAGGTGGCAGTGTTGATCTGCACCAGAGGAGGGAGGCTCTGCAGAGGGACTTGGAGAGATTGGATCCATGGCCAGTGTTAACAGGAGGAGCTTCAGCAAGGCCAAGTGCCAGGTCCTGCACTTGGCTCACAGCAACCCCAAGCAATGCTACAGGCTTGGGGCAGTGTGGCTGGAAAGCTGTCTGGATGAAAGGGACCTGGGGGCTCTAATCAAAAGGCAACTGAAGAGGAGCCAGCAGTGTGCCCAGGTGGCCAAGAAAGCCAAAGGCATCCTGGCTGGGATTAGAAATGCTGTGTCCAGCAGGAGCAGGGAGGGGATTGTCCCCTGGGACTCAGCTCTGGGGAGGCCACACCTGGAGTGTTGTGTCCAGTTTGGGGCACCTGAATGCAAGAGAGATGTGGAGGTGCTGGAGCCAGGGCAGAGGAGGGCAAGGAAGCTGGGAAGGGCCTGGAGAATAAAACTGATGGAGAGTGACTGAAGGAGCTGGGGATGGTTAGTTTGGAAAAGAGGAGGCTGAGGGGAGACCTCATTGCTCTCTACAACTACCTGAAAGAACACTGTGGAGAGAGGCTGGTCCTGGTCTCTTCTCACAGGTAATTAGTGATAGATGAAGAGGGAATGGCCTCAAGCTGCCACTGGATAGGTTTAGACTGGACATTAGGCAAAGATTTTTCCCAGCAAGAGTGGTCAGGGATTGGAATGTGCTGCCCAGGGAGGTGGTGGAGTCCCCAAGCCTGGCTGTGTTTCAAGGTGGTTTGGATGTGGTGCTTGGGGCTGTGGTTTAGGGGTGACCCTTGCAGAGTAGGGTTGTGGGTTGGACTTGGTGATCCTGAGGCTCTTTTTCAACCCGAATGTTTCTGTGATTCTTTCATTAAAAACATTTTAAGCTATGGTGTTACAAACATTCATTGTGGTGTTTTGTATGTTCCATCAATATTCCACAGCAATAAGACAAACAATGCACAATGATGTCAATAAGTCCTGGCATAATCCAAGTCAAAAATATCAGCATCAGATTTGGAGATGAGCACTGCTGCAATCACATTCTGTCATGCTGTGAAAGTAACCAATTTCTAAGTACAGTAAACCATGCTGCACCAAGATATCCAGTGGATGAGCTCATGTAGAATTCCTGACACTTTTAAATGCCAAAATCTGCTTCTGGGAAAAATTTATCAGGACGTCCAGATTTGGCTGGGTTTTATTCCAATGCCTTTGCAAAAAACTCCTCCCTACACTAGCAATGAAGAAAAGCAGCATATGAAATCATTCTCTGCATATTCTTCCATAGCAACTAATAAAATCAGGGCAAGAAAAGAGGTGATTCTGCCCCTCTGCTCTCCTGAGACCCTACCTGCAGTACTGCCTCTAGTTCTGGTGCCCCCAGCATAAGAAGGACATCAAACTGCAGGGGCAAGTCCAAACAAGGGCCACAAAGAGAATCAGAGGAATGGAGATTCTCCCCTATGGGGAACCAGCCAGGAAAAGAGAAGGCTCCAGGGAGACCTTATAGCAGCCTTATGTACCTGAAGGGGACCTACAAGAAAGTGAGGCAGAGATGTTTTGCAAGGGCTTGTAGTGATGGGATGAGAGGGAATGGATTGAAGTTTGAGGAGGGAAGATTTAGACTGGAGATTAGGAAGAAATTCTTTACAGTGAGGGTGGTGAGACTCCAGAGAGGTCATGAATGCCCTCTCCCTGCAGGTGTTCAAGGCCAGGCTGGATGAGGCCTTGAGTGACCTGATCTAGTGGAAAGTGTCCCTACCCATGTCACTGGGGTCAGAATTAAATGATGGGCAAGGACTGGCTTGAGAACAGCCCTGAAGAAAAGGACTTGAGGCTGCTGGTGGAGGAGAAGCTCAACAGGAGCCAGCAGTGAGCACTTGCAGCCCAGAAAGCCAACCAGAGCCTGGGCTGCAGCAAGAGAAGTGTGGCCAGCAGGGCCAGGGAGGTGATTCTCCCCCTCTGCTCTGCTCTGGTGAGACCACACCTGGAGTACTGCATCCAGTTCTGGAGCCTCTATTACAAGAAGGATCTGGAGGTGCTGGAAGGTGTCCAGAGAAGGGTCACAAGGATGAGCAGAGGGCTGGAGCTCCTCTCCTATGAGGCCACAGACAAGATTGGGGCTGTTCAGTCAGGAGAAGAGAAGGCTCTGAGGAGACCTTCTTGTGGCCTTCCAGTATCTGAAGGGGGCTACAAGAAAGCTGGGGAGGGACTTTTGAGGGTGTCAAGGAGTGATAGGACTGGGGGGAATGGAACAAAACTAGAAATGGGTAGATTCAGATTGGATGTTAGGAAGAAGTTTTTCCCCATGAGGGTGGTGAGAGACTGGCACAGGTTGCCCAGGGAGGTGGTGGAAGCCTCATCCCTGGAGGTTTTTGCAGCCAGGCTGGATGTGGCTGTGAGCAACCTGCTGTAGTGTGAGGTGTCCCTGCCCATGGCAGGGGGTTGGAACTGGATGATCTTTGAGGTCCCTTCCATCCCTGACAATTCTATGATTCTATGATCTTAAGGTCCCTTCTAAACCATTCCATGAATCTGTGAACAATGTTTCTACACAAAGCACCCCACTCATCTCTTACTAAAGACATAAAGTAAACATTCTAAATCAAATATTTCAAACAGATTTCAAATAAAGCAATTAAAACTGCAATTATGAGAGAGAAAAAAAGAGCCACCAAGGGATAATTTTACAAAGCTGCATCATCTGTTGCTTTTTCTGCCCAGCAGAGGGAAAACACAGCTTTTACTCATCTTACCTGCCTTGTCTCTATAACAACCACTGATGCAAGTCATATTTATCTCTACACCACCCATGTCATATATAGCACAATTAAATGAAACTGAAAAGGTCAGAAAACATCAGAGGAGGTTCTCTATGAGATGCCTGAACCTGATAATGTCAAGGTGACTCATCTTCTCCTTTGATTCAGAATCATTACATACCCTTGACACTGCACAGCCTGTTAACAACATTTTCATATACCCAAGCTTCCCTCTTGGTTTTAATTCAGGCATTTTCTTAGCACCTCTGACATTTAAGAGGACACCATCATGGCACCAGAATCACAGAATGTTAGGAGCTGGAAAGAACCTTGAAAGAACATCCTGTCCAACCCCCCCAGAATCACCTCTTTTGTTGCCCTAATTTTGTTAATTGCTATGGAAGAATATGCAGAGAATTATTTCATATTTTTCTCTTCTTTATTGCAAGTGTAGGGAGGAGTTTTTTGCAAAGGCATTGGAATAAAACCCTGCCAAATCTGGACATCCTGATAAATTTTTCTCAGAAGCAGATTTTGGCATTTAAAAGTGTCAGGAATTCTACATGAGCTCATCCAATGGGTATCTTGGTGCAGCAGAGTTTAGCTGCAATTAGAAATTGGTTAATTTCACAGAATCACAGAATGTTAGGGGCTGGAAGGGACCTCGAAAGCTCATCCAGTCCAACCTCCCTCCCAGAGCAGGATGACCAAGAGCAGATCACACAAGAATGCATCCAGGTGGGTTGTGAATATCTCCAGAGAGGGAGGCTCCACAACCCCCACCAGGTAGCCTGTTCCAGTGTTCTGTCACCCTCACAGGGAAAATATATTTCCTCCTGTTTCCACGGAAGTTCCTATACCTCAACTTCCACCATTGCCCACTGTCCATGTCCTTCTTGTGTTGAGGGTACCAGAGCTGGACACAGGACTCCAGATGAGGGCTCCCCAGAGCAGAGTAAAGTGGCAGAATCACCTCTCTGGATCTGCTGGCCACACATCTTTTGATGCAGCCCAGGATGCCATTGGCCTCTCCAGCTTGTCCAGTTCTTTCTGACCTCCCATCCCTCTAGCATATGAACAGCACCACTCAGCTTGGTGTCATCTGCAAACTTGCTGATGGTGCACTCACAATCCCACTGTTTATATCACTGATAATCATTCTACCTATCTCCATACACAAAATCTGGGTTTGTCCACTCTGTTCTCAAGTCCAAAGAAATACCAAGGTAATTTTCACAACCAACCCAAGCACTGCCAGCCTCAAATTACTTTGCTGTTTAGTCTTGAGAAGAGAAGACAGAGGGGATCTGAGCAACACCAACAGGTTCATACTAGAAAAGTGAAGATTTCACCTCAATATGAGGAGAAACTTCTTTCCAGTGAGGGTGACAGAGCCCTGGAACAGGCTGCCCAGAGAGTTGTGGAGTTTCCTTCTCTGGAGACTTTCCAAACCCACCTGGATGCATTCCTGTGTGTCCTGCCCAGGGTGATGCTGCTTTGGCAGGGGGGTTGGACCTGATGATCTCTGGAGGTGTGATACTGTGAATCAGACTATAAATGGTCATTTATCTTTGCACTCAGATTTAAAGATCCTGTTCAACTACCAAAATTCCCCTAAAAACACAACCTCCAAACATAGCTACAGAGTAACCAAGCAAAGACTTCTGCTGTAGTACTACTGTAGCTGTGACTATCAATATATTTTACTTTGTTTAAGTATTGTTTTGTAGGATAATACAGGATACAAATCTTTACCTGCAGCTCTGTAAAGTATTTTAGGTTCAAAGAATATGCATGGATTTTCATCCTCTATGCATGACAGCAGCAGCCCTTTGGCCTGAAGAGGACTCCTTGGAATAACAATCTGTTAAAAAAAAAAAAAAATTAGTAGTTTATTTAAAATGCAATTCTGCTGCAAACTTCCCCAAGGAAGAATTAAAACCCAAGCAAACTTTTGCTTTAAAGAGCACTATGTCTAGATGGATTAGTTCTTACAAAGCGTATTAACATCAGGGCTCTGTTACTAACTCCTACCAGAAGAAACAGAAGAATCACAGAATCACAGAAACATTCAGGTTGGAAAAGAGCCTCAGGATCACTAAGTCCAACCCACAACCCTACTCTGCAAGGGTCACCCCTAAACCATAGCCCCAAGCACCACCGCCAAACCACCTTGACACATATCCAGGCTTGGGCACTCAACCACCACCCTGGGCACCACGTTCCAATGCCTGACCACTCACACTATGGAAAAAAAAGGTTTCCTAACGTCCAGTCTCCAAGGGTGGAAAACCCACAACCTCTCAGAGTAATCTGTATCAAGTCCTTTCTTATATTCAGAAGAGAATCTCTTATGCTTCAGTGTGTGCCTACTGCCTCACATTGTCATTCACACAAAAGAATTTAATAATGCACTTAAGACATGCAAGAGGAAGGAAAAAATATAGGGAAGTACTATTTATTCGTGTTAGTCTTTCCTTTCTGTACTATAGTGGACACAGAAGTGATGTTGTATGTATGTCTTTAGTGCAAAAAAAAAACACAAGTACAAACTGTTTTGTCTACTAAAGATTGAGAATGTTTAGCCATTATTGTAACAAACAACATTTTAAGCTTTATAACTTGAAAAACTTCTAGAAGAGTTTTTAATTAAACATGTTCAGATATTTTGTTGTGGACTGACTTCCATTTTTCTCCCCCCTGCTTGCACCTAGACCCATTGTTAGTCATGCTGTGGTAGTTCTAGGCTGTGCCTGGAAAATTTTCCACATATCTGGAACAGAAAAGTAGTAGAATGCAAATAAATTACCATTGGATGTAAAAAGGAAAAGAATGATAAGGTCCAAATAATCCCATTGGCCTGGTATCTAACATAAAGCTAGTTGGACAAACTAACTTTGGCTCTCTCTTTGTGATTTCTTCACTTTGGCAGACACTAACCTGGTGTTTCTGCTGGCTTGCTGGCCTTGACTACATCCATTGTTGTGGTTAAGTACTAACAGCCTACTCTCTGCTCCTCTGTCTTTTACCTTGTTCTGGGGAGGGGAAAGCTGTTGGTAACCCCCTGGTTTTGCCCAGGGGGGGTCCTTGTGTTGTTTATAAATTGTCAATATGGGTATATTTTGTATATCTTGTACATATCCATTGCATTCCACATTTTAGATTGTAGTTCTGCTGGTAAATTTACTTTCATTTGCTTTCCACTTAGCTGGCCTGGTGATTTCATGTTGGGGGGAATTTCAACCCACCACACACGCCCATTGAAAACAAGCAACCAAACCAAATTCATCATCATAAAAATGTAAGAGTACAGTACCTTTATTCCTGGACAGTGAGCAAAAAAAGCTTCTGGACTTTGAGAGTGATACAGTGCTCCATGACCCACACAACCCCAGGGGGCTCTGATGGTGAGGTTTCCACAGTTGAAGAGATCTCCAGAGCGGTAGCGATACTTTGCTGCTTCGTTAACAATCTGGGGAGGTTAACACAGAAAAGCAACATTCAGTGCAATCCCTTAGCTGTCTGTCATTAAGGTCTAAAACACAGGCAACAACAAAACTACATCTGCACCATGCTTGGAATTCAGAGCATCAGAGCAGAAGCAAAGGAATCCTGACAGTCAAGAGCAGGGCAAATATTTCCCAAGGCCAATGAAGAGATGAGGTAGTGCTCAAGTTCACAGGCTCACAGGATGTTAGAGGTTAGAATGGACCTCTGGAATGGTCCAACTCCCCTGCCAGAGCAGGGCCACAGAATCCAGCACAGGTCACACAGGAATGCATCCAGATGGGTCTTGAGTCTCCAGAGAAGGAGATTCCACAACCTCTCTGGGGGAGCCTGTTCCAGTGCTCTGTCACCCTCACAGTGAAGAAGTTCCTCCTCATGTTGAGGTGGAACTCATGTGCTGCAGTTTCTACCGACTGCCCCTCATCCTATCCCAGGCTGCAACTGAGCAGAGCCTGTCCCCTCCCCTCTTGACCCCCAGCCCTCAGATATTTATAGACATTGATCAGATCCCCTCTCAGTCTTCTCTTCTCCAGACTAAAAAGCCCCAGGACTCTCAGCCTCTCCTCACAGGGCACATGCTCCAGTCCCTTAATCATCCTGGTAGGTCTTTCCAGCAGATCCTTGTCCCTCTTGAAGTGGGGAGCCCAAAACTGGATGCAATATTCTAGGGTGAGGTCTCACTAGGGCAGAGTAGAGGGACTGGGGGGAGAACCTCCCTCAGTTAGATACCTAGGGCTGAGAAGCAGCCATACAACCAAGGAAGGTATGGTGTAGTGCTCAAGATAAATGCCTAGGGCTGAGAAGCAGCCATACAACCAAGGAAGCTATGGTGTAGTGCTCCAGTTAGATGCCTAGGGCTGAGAAGCAGCCATACAACCAAGGAAGCTATGGTGTAGTGCTCCAGTTAGATGCCTAGGGCTGAGAAGCAGCCATACAACCAAGGAAGGTATGGTGTAGTGCTCAAGATAGATGCCTAGGGCTGAGAAGCAGCCATACAACCAAGGAAGCTATGGTGTAGTGCTCCAGTTAGATGCCTAGGGCTGAGAAGCAGCCATACAACCAAGGAAGCTATGGTGTAGTGCTCCAGTTAGATGCCTAGGGCTGAGAAGCAGCCATACAACCAAGGAAGCTATGGTGTAGTGCTCCAGTTAGATGCCTAGGGCTGAGAAGCAGCCATACAACCAAGGAAGCTATGGTGTAGTGCTCCAGTTAGATGCCTAGGGCTGAGAAGCAGCCATACAACCAAGGAAGGTATGGTGTAGTGCTCCAGTTAGATGCCTAGGGCTGAGAAGCAGCCATACAACCAAGGAAGCTATGGTGTAGTGCTCCAGTTAGATGCCTAGGGCTGAGAAGCAGCCATACAACCAAGGAAGGTATGGTGTAGTGCTCAAGATAGATGCCTAGGGCTGAGAAGCAGCCATACAACCAAGGAAGCTATGGTGTAGTGCTCAAGATAGATGCCTAGGGCTGAGAAACAGCCATACAACCAAGGAAGCTATGGTGTAGTGCTCAAGATAGATGCCTAGGGCTGAGAAGCAGCCATACAACCAAGGAAGCTATGGTGTAGTGCTCCAGTTAGATGCCTAGGGCTGAGAAGCAGCCATACAACCAAGGAAGCTATGGTGTAGTGCTCCAGTTAGATGCCTAGGGCTGAGAAGCAGCCATACAACCAAGGAAGCTATGGTGTAGTGCTCCAGTTAGATGCCTAGGGCTGAGAAGCAGCCATACAACCAAGGAAGCTATGGTGTAGTGCTCCAGTTAGATGCCTAGGGCTGAGAAGCAGCCATACAACCAAGGAAGCTATGGTGTAGTGCTCAAGATAGATGCCTAGGGCTGAGAAGCAGCCATACAACCAAGGAAGCTATGGTGTAGTGCTCAAGATAGATGCCTAGGGCTGAGAAGCAGCCATACAACCAAGGAAGGTATGGTGTAGTGCTCCAGTTAGATGCCTAGGGCTGAGAAGCAGCCATACAACCAAGGAAGCTATGGTGTAGTGCTCCAGTTAGATGCCTAGGGCTGAGAAGCAGCCATACAACCAAGGAAGCTATGGTGTAGTGCTCAAGATAGATGCCTAGGGCTGAGAAGCAGCCATACAACCAAGGAAGCTATGGTGTAGTGCTCCAGTTAGATGCCTAGGGCTGAGAAGCAGCCATACAACCAAGGAAGGTATGGTGTAGTGCTCAAGATAGATGCCTAGGGCTGAGAAGCAGCCATACAACCAAGGAAGCTATGGTGTAGTGCTCAAGATAGATGCCTAGGGCTGAGAAGCAGCCATACAACCAAGGAAGCTATGGTGTAGTGCTCCAGTTAGATGCCTAGGGCTGAGAAGCAGCCATACAACCAAGGAAGGTATGGTGTAGTGCTCCAGTTAGATGCCTAGGGCTGAGAAGCAGCCATACAACCAAGGAAGGTATGGTGTAGTGCTCAAGATAGATGCCTAGGGCTGAGAAGCAGCCATACAACCAAGGAAGGTATGGTGTAGTGCTCAAGAGAGATGCCTAGGGCTGAGAAGCAGCCATACAACCAAGGAAGCTATGGTGTAGTGCTCAAGATAGATGCCTAGGGCTGAGAAGCAGCCATACAACCAAGGAAGCTATGGTGTAGTGCTCCAGTTAGATGCCTAGGGCTGAGAAGCAGCCATACAACCAAGGAAGGTATGGTGTAGTGCTCCAGTTAGATGCCTAGGGCTGAGAAGCAGCCATACAACCAAGGAAGCTATGGTGTAGTGCTCCAGTTAGATGCCTAGGGCTGAGAAGCAGCCATACAACCAAGGAAGCTATGGTGTAGTGCTCCAGTTAGATGCCTAGGGCTGAGAAGCAGCCATACAACCAAGGAAGCTATGGTGTAGTGCTCCAGTTAGATGCCTAGGGCTGAGAAGCAGCCATACAACCAAGGAAGGTATGGTGTAGTGCTCCAGTTAGATGCCTAGGGCTGAGAAGCAGCCATACAACCAAGGAAGCTATGGTGTAGTGCTCCAGTTAGATGCCTAGGGCTGAGAAGCAGCCATACAACCAAGGAAGCTATGGTGTAGTGCTCAAGATAGATGCCTAGGGCTGAGAAGCAGCCATACAACCAAGGAAGCTATGGTGTAGTGCTCAAGATAGATGCCTAGGGCTGAGAAGCAGCCATACAACCAAGGAAGCTATGGCGTAGTGCTCAAGATAGATGCCTAGGGCTGAGAAGCAGCCATACAACCAAGGAAGCTATGGTGTAGTGCTCCAGTTAGATGCCTAGGGCTGAGAAGCAGCCATACAACCAAGGAAGGTATGGTGTAGTGCTCCAGTTAGATGCCTAGGGCTGAGAAGCAGCCATACAACCAAGGAAGGTATGGTGTAGTGCTCAAGATAGATGCCTAGGGCTGAGAAGCAGCCATACAACCAAGGAAGCTATGGTGTAGTGCTCCAGTTAGATGCCTAGGGCTGAGAAGCAGCCATACAACCAAGGAAGGTATGGTGTAGTGCTCCAGTTAGATGCCTAGGGCTGAGAAGCAGCCATACAACCAAGGAAGCTATGGTGTAGTGCTCAAGATAGATGCCTAGGGCTGAGAAGCAGCCATACAACCAAGGAAGGTATGGTGTAGTGCTCCAGTTAGATGCCTAGGGCTGAGAAGCAGCCATACAACCAAGGAAGCTATGGTGTAGTGCTCAAGATAGATGCCTAGGGCTGAGAAGCAGCCATACAACCAAGGAAGCTATGGCGTAGTGCTCAAGATAGATGCCTAGGGCTGAGAAGCAGCCATACAACCAAGGAAGCTATGGTGTAGTGCTCCAGTTAGATGCCTAGGGCTGAGAAGCAGCCATACAACCAAGGAAGGTATGGTGTAGTGCTCCAGTTAGATGCCTAGGGCTGAGAAGCAGCCATACAACCAAGGAAGCTATGGTGTAGTGCTCAAGATAGATGCCTAGGGCTGAGAAGCAGCCATACAACCAAGGAAGCTATGGTGTAGTGCTCCAGTTAGATGCCTAGGGCTGAGAAGCAGCCATACAACCAAGGAAGCTATGGTGTAGTGCTCCAGTTAGATGCCTAGGGCTGAGAAGCAGCCATACAACCAAGGAAGCTATGGTGTAGTGCTCCAGTTAGATGCCTAGGGCTGAGAAGCAGCCATACAACCAAGGAAGCTATGGTGTAGTGCTCCAGTTAGATGCCTAGGGCTGAGAAGCAGCCATACAACCAAGGAAGCTATGGTGTAGTGCTCCAGTTAGATGCCTAGGGCTGAGAAGCAGCCATACAACCAAGGAAGCTATGGTGTAGTGCTCCAGTTAGATGCCTAGGGCTGAGAAGCAGCCATACAACCAAGGAAGCTATGGTGTAGTGCTCCAGTTAGATGCCTAGGGCTGAGAAGCAGCCATACAACCAAGGAAGCTATGGTGTAGTGCTCCAGTTAGATGCCTAGGGCTGAGAAGCAGCCATACAACCAAGGAAGCTATGGTGTAGTGCTCCAGTTAGATGCCTAGGGCTGAGAAGCAGCCATACAACCAAGGAAGCTATGGTGTAGTGCTCCAGTTAGATGCCTAGGGCTGAGAAGCAGCCATACAACCAAGGAAGGTATGGTGTAGTGCTCCAGTTAGATGCCTAGGGCTGAGAAGCAGCCATACAACCAAGGAAGCTATGGTGTAGTGCTCAAGATAGATGCCTAGGGCTGAGAAGCAGCCATACAACCAAGGAAGCTATGGTGTAGTGCTCCAGTTAGATGCCTAGGGCTGAGAAGCAGCCATACAACCAAGGAAGCTATGGTGTAGTGCTCCAGTTAGATGCCTAGGGCTGAGAAGCAGCCATACAACCAAGGAAGCTATGGTGTAGTGCTCAAGATAGATGCCTAGGGCTGAGAAGCAGCCATACAACCAAGGAAGCTATGGTGTAGTGCTCCAGTTAGATGCCTAGGGCTGAGAAGCAGCCATACAACCAAGGAAGCTATGGTGTAGTGCTCCAGTTAGATGCCTAGGGCTGAGAAGCAGCCATACAACCAAGGAAGGTATGGTGTAGTGCTCCAGTTAGATGCCTAGGGCTGAGAAGCAGCCATACAACCAAGGAAGCTATGGTGTAGTGCTCCAGTTAGATGCCTAGGGCTGAGAAGCAGCCATACAACCAAGGAAGGTATGGTGTAGTGCTCCAGTTAGATGCCTAGGGCTGAGAAGCAGCCATACAACCAAGGAAGCTATGGTGTAGTGCTCAAGATAGATGCCTAGGGCTGAGAAGCAGCCATACAACCAAGGAAGGTATGGTGTAGTGCTCCAGTTAGATGCCTAGGGCTGAGAAGCAGCCATACAACCAAGGAAGCTATGGTGTAGTGCTCAAGATAGATGCCTAGGGCTGAGAAGCAGCCATACAACCAAGGAAGGTATGGTGTAGTGCTCCAGTTAGATACCTAGGGCTGAGAAGCAGCCATACAACCAAGGAAGCTATGGTGTAGTGCTCAAGATAGATGCCTAGGGCTGAGAAGCAGCCATACAACCAAGGAAGCTATGGCGTAGTGCTCAAGATAGATGCCTAGGGCTGAGAAGCAGCCATACAACCAAGGAAGGTATGGTGTAGTGCTCCAGTTAGATACCTAGGGCTGAGAAGCAGCCATACAACCAAGGAAGGTATGGTGTAGTGCTCCAGTTAGATGCCTAGGGCTGAGAAGCAGCCATACAACCAAGGAAGCTATGGTGTAGTGCTCCAGTTAGATGCCTAGGGCTGAGAAGCAGCCATACAACCAAGGAAGCTATGGTGTAGTGCTCCAGTTAGATGCCTAGGGCTGAGAAGCAGCCATACAACCAAGGAAGGTATGGTGTAGTGCTCAAGATAGATGCCTAGGGCTGAGAAGCAGCCATACAACCAAGGAAGCTATGGTGTAGTGCTCAAGATAGATGCCTAGGGCTGAGAGGCAGCCATACAACCAAGGAAGCTATGGTGTAGTGCTCAAGATAGATGCCTAGGGCTGAGAGGCAGCCATACAACCAAGGAAGGTATGGTGTAGTGCTCAAGATAGATGCCTAGGGCTGAGAAGCAGCCATACAACCAAGGAAGCTATGGTGTAGTGCTCAAGATAGATGCCTAGGGCTGAGAAGCAGCCATACAACCAAGGAAGCTATGGCGTAGTGCTCAAGATAGATGCCTAGGGCTGAGAAGCAGCCATACAACCAAGGAAGGTATGGTGTAGTGCTCCAGTTAGATACCTAGGGCTGAGAAGCAGCCATACAACCAAGGAAGCTATGGTGTAGTGCTCCAGTTAGATGCCTAGGGCTGAGAAGCAGCCATACAACCAAGGAAGCTATGGTGTAGTGCTCCAGTTAGATGCCTAGGGCTGAGAAGCAGCCATACAACCAAGGAAGCTATGGTGTAGTGCTCCAGTTAGATGCCTAGGGCTGAGAAGCAGCCATACAACCAAGGAAGGTATGGTGTAGTGCTCAAGATAGATGCCTAGGGCTGAGAAGCAGCCATACAACCAAGGAAGCTATGGTGTAGTGCTCAAGATAGATGCCTAGGGCTGAGAGGCAGCCATACAACCAAGGAAGCTATGGTGTAGTGCTCAAGATAGATGCCTAGGGCTGAGAGGCAGCCATACAACCAAGGAAGGTATGGTGTAGTGCTCAAGATAGATGCCTAGGGCTGAGAAGCAGCCATACAACCAAGGAAGCTATGGTGTAGTGCTCAAGATAGATGCCTAGGGCTGAGAAGCAGCCATACAACCAAGGAAGCTATGGCGTAGTGCTCAAGATAGATGCCTAGGGCTGAGAGGCAGAGATATAATCCAGTTGTTCCCCATTCCCCACACTGTCAAACAGAGCACTTCAGATCTGTAGCTTGTCCTGTGGACAACACAGCCAGCTGTAGCACAACAGAGAAGGAGAGAGAGTGTTGGGAAGACATAGCTGAGAAATTTAAGGCTGCTGAAGCCAAGACAAGCACAGAAGCAAAAATGAAACAAATACACATTTTCTGCAAGCCACATCTTTAATTTCCATTATTTAAATAAGTCTTCAAGCTGGCCTTCGTACCTTCCTGTTTATTTAAAGCATGCATAAATATTAGCAATACAGCTGTGGATAGATTTGCAGAAATTACACATTCAAACCAAATATTAATGGCAACAGAAAAATGATTCAAGCAGTCATAAGATTTCTTTTTTACTTCTTCCAAATGTATTGGTACTAACCTGATCAAATGCTGGGAAAATGTAATCTGCAAACTGAATTTCTGCAATGGCTGTAGCACCTGTAACAGCAACTCCAATACCAAAGCCAACAATTCCTTGCTCACACAAGGGGGTGTTGAAAACTCTGTCTTTACCTGTAACAATAATAATACATAATAGTAATTCAGTAGTAATAGTAATTCAATAGTAATAGTAATTCAATAGTAATAGTAATTCAATAGTAATAGTAATAAAGAACAAAACCCAAACCAAACACAAACCATAATTCCTTTAACACACCAGCTCTGAGTGAAAAACACAACCCCAGAAATACTGAAGTTATAAACAAGTCACCTGCAACCAAACAAAAGGCTTTTAGATGTGGGTTTTTTTTTTCAGGTACAGGAACAAAAATCATCCATTAGAGCTAAAGATACTTTCTCCTTAAACTAACAGCTCAGAGGAAGACAAAGAGAAACACAATGAAAGATAAAGAACAGTGTCTGTAGCTTACAAAGTTCTTAATACTTCAAGCAAAAGAGTTTCTTCTGATGTATCTACAGCTTAGCATGCCTAAGGAAGGAGTGAAGAATCACAGAATCAGCCAGGTTGGAAGAGACCTCCATGATCATCAAGTCCAACAGATCACTCAATCCTAAGTAATCAACCATGGCACTAAGTGCCTCATCCAGGCTTTGCTTAAACACCTCCAGGCACATCAACCCCACCACCTCCCTGGGCAGCACATTCCCATGGCCAATCTCTCTTTCTGGGAAGAACTTCTTTCTAAGATCAAGCCTAAACTTCCCTCTGCACAGCTTGAGACTGTGTCCTCTTGTTCTGTCCCTGCTTGCCTGGGAGAAGAGCCCAACCCCCACCTGGCTACAACCTCCCTTCAGGCAGTTGTAGACAGCAATGAGGTCTGCCCTGAGCCTCCTCTTCTCCAGGCTAAACACCCCCAGCTCCCTCAGCCTCTCCTCACAGGGCTGTGCTCCACACCCCTCCCCGGCCTTGGTGCCCTTCTCTGGACACCTTCCAGCATCTCAACATCTTTCTTGAATTGAGGGGCTCAGTACTCAAGGTGTGGCCTAACCAGTGCTGAGTATCCTTACAAGCATTTCAAGGACTTCATATTTTAAGCATTGAAACTTCAATATTTTGCAGGCAGTCAGCATTAACTGTGCACACTCAAAGGCAGATGGATGGATGACAGCACCTCTATGAAATTATACTGTCCCCTGCCCACAGTCCCCATGAGCAATGCCCAGTCTTATCATCCTGCTTCACACAGATGGTTCTCAAACATTGGAATGGTCTGCTCAGGGCAGTGGGGGGAGTCATCCATCCCTGGAGGTGTTTAAGCAGTGTGTGGACCTGGCACTTAGAGCCATGGTTTAGTGTTGACCCTTCAGTGCTGGGTCAAGGGTTGGACTGGATGGTCTTTGAGGTCTCCTCCAACCAGCTGTATTTTGTGATTCTGTGTTTCTTCTGTAAGGAAATGCTGCACTACCACAGATTCTGGTTTCTCTTCAAGGCAAGAGAACAAGTTATTCCTGCTTTTAGAGGCACAAGATTGGAAATCTTATGGTTTGGGCTATCTATCTTCCCTGTGGGAATGCAGAAGGTCATTTTAGCCCTGATATTCTTGCCACAATTATTTTAGGCTCCAAATATGCAATCTAATAGATGGCTAAAGAGAAAACAGTTCAGTTCATGACATTAGAAACAACCCAACCAGCATGGCCTCTAAACTATATCCTGAAGCACTACATCTACATACTTCTTGAACACCTCCAGGGATGGAGACTCCAGCACCTCCAGCCTGTTCCAATCCCTCACCACTCTCTCAGTACAGAAGCATTTTCTAATATCCAATATAAACCTCCCCGGGTACAACTTAAGTCCATTTCTTCTTGTCCTATCACAAGTTACTTGGGAGAAGAGACCAACACCAGCCTCACTACAACTTCCTTTCAGGGAGCTGTAGAAAGCAATTAGGTCTCCCCTCAGCCTTCCTTTCCCCAGTCTAAACTACCTCACTCCCTCAGCCACTCCTCACAGACCATGCCCTCCAAACCCCTCACCACTCTCTGGACACACTGCAGCACCTCAATGTCTTTCCTATACAGTGGAGCCCAGAACTGAACAAAGTATTCAAGCTGTGGCCTCAGCAGAGCTGAGTACAGGGGCACCATCACTTCCCTACTCCTGCTGGACACACTGGTTTGGATACAGACCAGGATGCTGTTGGCCTTCTTGGCCCTCTGGGCACACTGCTCAACACTATAGAATCATAGAAACAAAATTTGACAAAAGTTTGAAGAGTTTGAAAGATAAATGCTTGTGTCTTAGAGTACTTTTAAGTTACCTGCATGCTGGGCTGCTTCTTGCTTAAAAACAGTTTTCCATTAAATTCTTACAACTTAGAAACCTTGCTGTTCACAGAATCACAGAACTGTCAGGGTTGGAAGGGACCTTAAGGATCATCCAGTTCCAACCATCCTGCCATGGGCAGGGACACCTCACACTCCATCTCCATGGCAGGTTGCTCACAGCCACATCCAGCCTGGCTGCAAAAACCTCCAGGGATGAGGCTTCTACCACCTCCCTGGGCAACCTGTTCCAGTGTCTCACCACCCTCATGGGGAAAACCTTCTTCCTCACTTCTAGTTTTGTTCCATTCCCCCCAATCCTATCCCTCCCTGACATCCTAAAAAGTCCCTCCCCAGCTTTCTTATAGCCCCCTTCAGATACTGGAAGGCCACAAGAAGGTCTCCTCAGAGCCTTCTCTTCTCCAGACTAAACAGCCCCAATTTTGTGTCTGTGTCCTCTTAGGAGAGGAGCTCCAGCCCTCTGCTCATCCTCGTGACCCTTCTTTGGACACCTTCCAGCACCTCCAGACCTTTCTTGTAATTGGGGCACTGGACACAGTGCTCCAAGTGGGGTCTCACCAGAGCAGTGTATTGCCACAACATTGCCACTCTCATATGTATAATTAACTCTGAATTCCAGATTAACAGAATTACTGCACAGCTTTTTAAAGAAAGTGTGGTTTTGGTGTCTGAATGTCAAACACACCCAATACTAACCTGATCAGCCCTGACTCACTGCAAAGTACCTTGCAGAGCAGAGAACATCCTAACAGAAGTGCTGAAATGCTGCTGAGATTAGAGGCAGCATGCTGCTAGCAGTGCAGTATGATGAAATATGTGAAGTGACAATCAATAAAAGCAATGTGAAATACAACAGGAAAGATATAACATGATCAGCTTGAAGCACTTAATGTGGATGTTCAGAACTAAAGGCATAATCCTGAAGTACTGTGGCTCAAAACTGTACAAAAAAGAGGCAGGTCATTGTCACTGAATGAGAGTCATTACTCAGGAATTGTTTTGAGTGTACCTTTAAAGCAAAAATACTGATCCCTATTTCTTTGATGGGAAAAAAAATCACAATGACAGAAACATTCAGGTTGGAGAAGACCCTCAGGATCACCAAGTCCAACCCAGAACATTACTCAGCCCTAAACCATAGCCCCAAGCACCACATCCAAACCACCTCTAAACACATCCAGGCTTAGGGATTCAACCACCTCCCTGGGCAGCACATTCCAATGCCTGACCACTCTTGCCAGCAAAAAATGTTTCCTGATGTCCAGTCTAAACCTACCCAGTCACTGCTTGAGGTCATTCCCTCTTGTTCTGTCACTAATTCCCTGTGAGAAGAGACCAGCACCAGCCTCTCTAAAGTGTCCTTTCAGGTAGCTGTAGAGAGCAATGAGGTCTGCCCTCAGCCTCCTCTTTTCCAAACTAACCATCCCCAGCTCCTTCAGTCTCTCTTCATCAGATTTATTCTCCAGGCCCTTCCCAGCTTCCTTGCCCTCCTCTGCACTGGCTCCAGCACCTCCACAACTCTCTTGGATTGAGGTGCCCCAAACTGGACACAATACTCAAGGTGTGGCCTCACCAGAGCTGAGTGTAAGGGGAGAAACCCTTGGACAGGGTTTCAAGGAGTAGGGTTTTCCTTATGTGTAGGCCTTTGAGGGAAAAAACACAGACATGACATTAGGGTAAAACAAATCTATTAATTGCTGTTAACAAAAATTGTCTGGCATGGCTTTAACCTCCCACTTGTATTTATACAATATGAAAATCATTACCCAAACTAAACAAAGGTATTTAAATTCTGACATTTCAAGGCATTAAGCTTATCTGTTTTTTTTTCTATTTCACTGTTTTTTTTAATTTTCCAATTGTTGCTTGGTTTCCTTTTTAAAAAAATGGTTTAAAGGAAATCAATTTTCATCAACAGCATTCACATCACCTTTGGCAAACCAGCTGAGTCAGATTTCAGCTGAAACCTGACTAAAGCATCCTACCTCGAGACACTTTTGTCATTTCACAGTTCCTCTCCTTACCAGTGAAGAAAATGTGCTCTCCTCCTCTTACTTGTGTCAGCCATGCTGCTCAAAATAAGCCAACACAAACTCCAGGTGGAAGCAGAACCTCTAAGTCAGCTGAAACCAGATGCCCCAGCCTCTGAAGAAAGACACCATGCTGGTGCCCATTTCAATTCACCTTCCCAGCTTTATCAACATCCCCAGTTTCAGCCACCTGAACAGGTGGATTCCCTTTTGCAAGTAGTGAGGGAAGCAATATGGCAAACGGGGCTACAAGAGAAAAGGATGAATCATAGAAGCACAGAATGGCTCAGGTTGGAAGGGACCTTAGAGCTCATCTACTCCAACCTCCCTGCCACAGGCAGGGACATGTCTCCACTAGACTTGGCTACTCAAGCCCTCATCCAAACTGGCCTTCAACACCCCCATGGAAGAGGCATCCACAACCTCCCTGGGCAGCCTGTTCCAGAGTCCCACCACCCTCATATGAAAGAGCTTCCTAAGATCCAGTCTAAACCTACTCTCCCTCAGCTTCAAACCATTCCCTCTAGTCCTGTCACTAGACACCCTTACAAAAAGTCCCTCTCCAGCCTTCCTGTAGGCTCCTACTGCAAGTCAGCTGTAAGGTCCCCACAGAGTCTTCTCTTCTCTAGGCTGAACAACCCAAGCTCCCTCAGCCTATACTCATAGCAGAGGTGTTCTCCTCATCTCTCCATCCCAATAACTCTGGAAGAAGATTAGATGCATGTTAAAGCAAGTGAATTAATCCACTAGAATCTGACAAGATTAAAAACACCAAGGAAGATGCAGGGTTTGATTAAAAGTAATTTTTAGGCAATTACTCCATCCTCCCCTGAGCTACTTTGACAAAAAAGAGGCTGAGTTTTGCAAGTCTTGGAACAAAGAGTTTAAGTACCTCACAAACTGCTCAAATTCCTACTGACCCTCTGTCTAAGGGGCAACAGCTTTAAGACAGTCTGGAGGATCAGAGAGATCAGAATCATCTTCTCATCCTCCAAGAATAAAAAGTCTCATAGCAACCTAACAGAGCATGTTTATAAGACACATGTAGTCGATTATGATGCATTAACTTCCTGGCCTGCATCACCTTTATTTATTCCAAGCCATCAGGAAAATTTAAAAAAAAAGAAGAAACCAGAACAACAAAGTGTTTCAGATTTAAATATCTGCAATGAAACATTTTCCTGTCTTCATTTAACTTCAAGACTATCCAATCTCCTATGATGTTAAAACCCCACCCAAGCCTCCAGCTCTCCATAACTTCACACGAGTCTGGAGGACTCTGTGCTGCATCATTTGGAGAATCAATCTGATGAAGAGGGACTGAAGGAGCTGGGGCTGCTTAGTTTGGAACAGAAGAGGCTGAGAGGAGACCTCATTGCTCTCTACAACTACCTGAGAGGACTTTGCAGAGAGGCTTGTGCTGGTCTCTTCTCACAGGTAATTAGTGATAGAAGAAGAGAGAATATCCTCAAGATGTGACTGAGTAGGTTTATTTAGACTGGACATTAGGAAGTATTTTTTCAGGGGAAAAAGTGGTCAGGCATTGCTGCCCAGGGAGGTGGTTGAGTCCCCAAGCCTGGATGTGTTTAAGGGTGGTTTAGATGTGGTGCTTGGGGCTATGCTTTAGAGGTGAACCTTGTAGAGGATTCTGGGTTGGACTTAGTGATCCTGAGGATCTTTTCCAACCTGAATGTTTCTGTGATTTGAGTGGTTTAAGGAGTAGTGCTAGTGATGGAGCCATAGATCTATAGAATGGGGTTGGTTGGAAGGGACCTTAAAGATCACCCACTTCCACCCCGACCCCACCATGGGCAGGGACATCTTCCACTAGATCAGGTGGCTCAAGACTTTGTCCAACCAGGGAGGGGGCAGGGTGTTTTGTTTCTAAGACATTTCTGTATCTCTTGGGTTAAAAAGAAGATTGCTACACCACTTAGACGCACACAAGTCTATGGGGCTACACCCAAGGGTGCTGAGGGAGTTGGCAGATGTACTCCCCAAGCCACTTTTACTTTTCATTACTCACCTGAAGCCCTGGCTAAGTGGGGAGGCCCTAATGGACTGGAGGGTAGCAAATGCAACATCTGTCTACAAGATAGGAAAAAAGGAGGATCCAAGAAACTATAGACCTGTCAGTCTGACCTTGGTACCAGGGAAGGTCATGGAGCAGGTCCTCTCAGCACCATTACACAACATATAGAGGACAACCAGGGGATCAGGCCCCACCAGCATGGGTTTTCTTTCTGCCTGATTTTCTTCTCTCAACTATTGGATGAGGGAAAGGCTGTGGATATTGTCTACCCAGACTTTCAAAAAGCCTTTGACATTGTTTCCCACAGAATTCTTACGGACAAGCTGGCTGCTCATGGCTTGGAAAGGGACCTGGGGATTCTAACTGACAAGCAGCTGAATATGAATGCATCTGGAATGCAACCAGGTGGGGTTGGAAAGTGTCCAGAGAAGGAGACTCCACAACCTCTGGGCAGCCTGCTCCAGTGCTCTGTCACCCTCACTCCAAAGAAGTTTCTCCTCATGTTGAGCTGAAACCTTCTCTGTTCTAGCTTGTACCTGTTGTTCATTGTCTTACCACTGTGAATCACCCAGCAGAGCCTGGCCCCCTCCACTTGACCCCCACCCCTCAGCTATTGAGAGACATTGATCAGATCCCCTCTCAGCCTTCTCTTCTCCACACTAAACAGCCCCAGGGCTCTCAGGCTCTCTTCACAGGGGAGATGCTCAAGTCCCCTAAGCATCCTCATGGCTCTCCCTTGGACTCTCTCCAGCAGGTCTCTGTCTCTCTTGAACTGGGGAGCCCCAAACTGGACACAGGATTGCAGCTGTGGTCTCAGCAGGGCAGAGTAGAGGGGGAGCAGAACCTCCCTAGCCCTGCTGGCCACACTTTTCTTGCTGCACCCCAGGATCCCATTGGCTCTCTTGGCCACAAGGGCACATTGCTGTCCCATGCAGAACTTGCTGTCCACCAGCACTCCAAGGTCTTTCTCCATGGAGCTGCTTTCCAGCAGGGCAGCCCCTAACCTGTCCTGGTGCCTGACTTAATAAGAAAGAAGAACTTCTATAATAACTGCCTAGCTTAACATGCTGCTCAGCCTGCTCACTGCAAGATGGGCTCTGAATCAAGTTAAATCCTAATTAAGTAGCTCCACAAAGTTCTTCTGTTGCAAAGCTATTCAGAGACTTGATTAGACTGGGGACAGTACTCTTGTGACCCTTTTAGACCTCTAGCAAATTACTTCCCAGAAAAGGGAGTGTTTTACTCCCTCTAACTAAAGTCTGCAGCACCTTCTTAACCTGAAGTGCTGCTAATTACCACACTCTTATCAGGAAGTTCAGAGGCAGAAGAAACAGCAGCCATAATAAACTAGTCCCACTTGAAAAGTACAAATGACACAGAGGGCACACTGATCACAAGGCTAACCAAGGAAACAGAGAATCAATACATTCCCCCCAAGACTTAGGAAAGGTGTGAAGACTGACATCTAAAAGAAGGTACATGAAGTGTGCTTGCCCACCTAGCATTCTTACAGACAGCAAAAGCTAGTTACGCTCATCAATTCCATCTTGTGTCTTTAGCAAACTTTAATCCTCCTTGACACTCAATTATTACAATAATCCTTCCAAATGTCTCACTGCAAGTATTTACTGAAGTGGAAAAATTCCATTTGTATGAAGTTCAGCAGCACATCGTTTTGCCCAGCAAGTGTATCTTGAAATATCTTGAAAATGCATTAGAGCAGCTTTCTCAGGCACTAGACTTAGCATCAGGTTCTATATTAAAACACAGATCCCTTATCTTTCCATCAAACAGGTTTAGAACACATCAAAAAGAAACAAATACTTCTAAGTCCCACGAGCCAGCAACGTGCCCTTGTGGGCAAGAGAGCTGATGACATCCTGGGGTGTATTGGAAGGACTGTGCTTAGTAGGTCCAGAGAGATTCTGCTCCCCCCTCTACTCTGCCCTGGTGAGGCCACATCTGGAATATTGTGTCCAGTTCTGAGATCCTCAGTTCAAGAAGGACCTCAAAGAACTGCTTGAAAGAGTCCGGCACAGAGCCACAAAGACCCTGAAGGGTGTGGAACATCTCCCTCATGAGGAAAGGCTGAGGGAGCTGAGGCTGTTCAGCTTGAAGGAGACCGAGAGGTGACTCATTCATGTTTGTAAAGGGCACTGTCAGGAGGATGCAGCTAGGCTCTGCTCAGTGATGTCCAATGATAGGGTAAGGGGCAATGGGTGCAAGCTGAAGCATAAGAGGTTCCATGGAAATATGAGGAAAAGCTTTTTCACTGTGAGGGTGACAGAGCCCTGGAAAAGGCTGCCCAAAGAGGTTGTGGAATCTCCTTCACTGAAGATATTCAAAACCCTCCTGGATGCATTCCTGTGTGACCTACTCTAGGGTGATCTTACTCTGGTAGGGGGTTGGACTGAATGGTCTTTTGAGGTCCCTTCCAAACCCTAACATTCTGTCACTCTGAAGTCAAATAATTTTCAACCAGCAGACCAATAAAATAAACAAAATTCTATTTAGTTCTGCCATAGAATGATTTATATCAATATCTTACAGATTCAAACAGTGCAAAAGGATACACCACACCGTATCAAGTCCTCAACATTTGTTTTTCCCCATTATCTTAAGAACTGGCTATTTAAGATGAAAATGAAAAAATATTCTATTGTGGAATGAGTCAGGAATATATTCTCCAGATGTCACTGTTCAAAGGCATTTATATAAAACAGAACAAAATCCTGATCTTGCAAAACTGCTCTGGAAGAACCAGGCAAGCAAGCTGCAGAATTCTCTGCTTAAATCCACCCACAAAGAAACATGGATAACCAGAATGGAGACTGCTCAGGATTTACTCTGTACACAACAACAAGTCATACTGAACTCCAAACAACACGTTCCACACTCAGCTGGGAGCCAAGCCCAGCTGGAGGGCTGTAACTAGTGGAGTCCCCAAGGGATCAGTGCTGGGTCTGCTCATGTTTAACATCTTCATCAATGACATTGATGAGGGGACAGACAGACAGAGTTTACTCAGCAAGTTTGCTGATGATACCAAACTGGGAGGCTTGGCTGAGACACCTGAAGGCTGTGAGGCCATTCAGAGAGACCTGGACAGGCTGAGAGCTGGGCAGAGAGGAACCTAATGAGGGTCAACAAGGAACAGTGCAGAGTCCTGCACCTGGGAAGGAAGAATAAACTGCAGCAGGACAGGTTGGGAGGGGATCTGCTGGAGAGCAGCCCCAAGGAGAAGGAGCTGGGAGTGCTGGTGGGCAACAAGTTCTGACTGGGACAGCAATGTGCCCTGGGGGCCAAGAAGGCCAAGGGGATCCTGGGGTGCATTGAGAGGAGTGTGTCCAGCAGATCCAGGGAGGTTCTCCTCTCCCTCTACTCTGCCCTGGTGAGACCTCACCTGGAATATTGCATCCAGTTCTGGGCTCCCCAGTTCAAGAGGGACAGAGATCTGCTGGAGAGAGTCCAATGGAGAGCTACAAGGATACTGAAGGGACTGGAGCACTGCCTGGGGAGGAGAAGCTGAGAGCACTGGGGCTGTTTAGTCTGGAGAAGAGAAGACTGAGAGGGGAACCTGGTTGATTCTGTGAAATGTCCATAAATACCTGAGGGCTGGGGGTCAAGAGGGAGGGGACAGGCTCTGCTCACTTGCACCCTGGGATAGGACAAGGGGCAATGGATAGAAACTCCAGCACAGGAGGTTCCACCTCAGCATGAGGAGGAACTTCTTCACTGTGGGGGTGACAGAGCACTGGAACAGGCTGCCCAGAGAGGTTGTGGAGGCTCCTTCTCTGGAGACTCTCAAGCCCCATCTGGATGTGTTCCTGTGCAACATGTGCTTGCTCTGGCAGGGGGGTTGGACTCAATGATCTCTGGAGGTCCCTTCCAACCCCTAACATCCTGTGAGCCTGAGGACAACCTTGTCTTCTCACCCATGTTTTTCCCCCAGAGGCACTGAACAGACATTCCACTTAAACAAGACTTGCCTTGAGGCATTTGGCACAGCTCAGGCTCTTAAAATACCATTGTGTTCAAATAACTACTTACCAGTTTCAGAAAGGCTACTGTGCCTTGGGCATGGCCAGGTACAGCCATCTCTTGACCAAATAAACAAAAAACAACTGAACTATTTTGCCAAACTGCAAATAAATGACTCATTTACTGGGAATGAAGTGTTCCCTGAAAACTCACACAGATGTTTGCACCTTCCACACAAGGTCTACAGAAAAACCAGCAGGGATTGTGGTGGATCAGACAAAATCATGGAATGGTTTGGGCTGGAAAGGACCTTAAAGATCATAGAATTACAGAATCACAGAATTAACCAGGTTGGAAAAGACCTTCAAGATCATCCAGTCCAACCTATCACCCAACACCATCTAATCAACTAAACCATGGCACTAAGTGCCTCATCCAGGCTCTTTTTAAACACTTCCAGGGATGGTGACCCCACCACCTCCCTGGGCAGCACATTCCAATGGCCAGTTGTTAGGTTTGGAAGGGACCTCAAGGATCATCCAGTTCCAACCCCCCTGCCATGGGCAGGGACACCTCACACTACAGCAGGTTGCCCAGAGCCACATCCAGCCTGGCTGCAAAAACCTCCAGGGAAGGAACATCACTGACCTCCCTGGACAACCTGTTCCAACATCTCACCACCCTCACTGTAAAGAATTTCTTTTTAATACCCATTCTAAATCTCCCCTCCTCACAGAATCACAGAATGCTTGTGGGCCTCCAGAGGCTAAGTCCAACAGAAAGTAAGCAGGTTTTACTTAGTGAGAATTCAAGAGCCATGTACACAGGTTTGGATGGTCTACATCCTTCAGCTGCAATAACCAGAGTCTAGAGAAAACTGATCTATAAGATAAAACTTCAAACCATAATCATAGAATCAGTCAGGGTTGGAAGGGACCTCAAGGATCATCCAGTTCCAACCTCCCTGCCATGGCCAGGGACACCTCACACCACAGCAGATTGCTCACAGCCACATCCAGCCTGGCCTTAAACACCTCCAGGGATGGGGCCTCAACCACCTCCCTGGACAACCCATTCCAGGCTCTCACCACTCTCATGGGGAAGAACTTCTTCCTCACATCCAGCCTGAATCTCCCCACTTCCAGCTTCATTCCACTCCTCCTAGTCCTATCACTACCTTATATCCTAAAAAGTCCCTCCCCAGCTTTCTTGGAGCCCCCTTCAGATACTGGAAGGCCACAAGAAGGTCTCCTCAGAGCCTTCTCTTCTCCAGACTGAACAGCCCCAACTCTCTCAAGTCTGTCTCCATAGCAAAGGTGCTCCAGCCCTCTGATCATCCTCATGGCCCTTCTCTGGACACCTTCCAGCATGTCCAGATCCCTCTTGTAGTAGAGGCTCCAGAACTGGATGCAGTACTCCAGGTGGGGTCTCACCAGAGCAGAGCAGAGGGGGAGAATCACCTCCCTCACCCTGCTGGCCACACTTCTCTTGCTGCAGCCCAGGCTCTGGTTGGCTTTCTGGGCTGCAAGTGCTCACTGCTGGCTCCTGTTGAGCTTCTCATCCACCAGCACCCCTAAGTCCCTCTCCTCAGGGCTGCTCTCCTGCCAGTCACTGCCCAGCCTGGATTTGTGCTTGGGATTGCCCTGACCCAGCTGCAGGACCCTGCACTTGGTCTTGTTGAACCTCCTGAGGTTGGCTTGGTCCCACCTCTCCAGCCTGTCCAGGTCCCTCTGGATGGATCCCTTCCCTCCAGCCTGTCTGCTGCACCACACAGCTTGGTGTCATGCTCATAAGAATAATCCTGGGACTGTATGTGTAGGGAAGCCAGGGAACCTCCATCACTGCAGGCTACAAACAAGCCCTTTGCCAGCTGATCTGTCCCAAAACATCCCCTGTGCTTCAGAGACCTCAATTCTGTAATGCAGGCAGAAAGCAGAGGAAAACAAATGTGGAATTCATCAATAAAATCATTTTTCAAGCATCCAGCTGATAGCTAATGTCACCCTGACCTTGGGATGTGTATCTTCTGGCTGTAGCTGTGGCTTCACGTGCTGTGCACTCATTTGCTTTTTGATGCCTTTGGAAGTTTCCACAAGGGAAATCTTTGATTGGATTCAAGTCCCCCACCCTCACAGGATTCAATTCAAGTCCTATTTCTTCTCCTGGTTTTCCTACTCTTCTGTGATTTTTTTTTTTTCCAGTTTGCAAGAAAGCAGCCTGGGCTGATTGAACAGGCACTAATTATTGATTACGATCTGCTCCCCATCTATAGCACACTTTTTCTAAATGTAAAGTTTAGAAGATAAAAAAAAAATCCTACCAATTTTCCACAGAATCACAGAATGTTAGGGGCTGGAAGGGACCTTGAAAGCTCATCCAGTCCAACCCCTCTGCCAGAGCAGGATCACCTAGAGCAGATCACACAGGAATGCATCCAGGTGGATTTTTAATATCTCCAGAGAAGGAGTCTCCACAATCTCCCTGGGCAGCCTGTTCCAGTGGTTCCATCACTCCCACAGTGAAAAAAAAAATTATTCCTCATGTTCATATGGAACTTCCTATGCCTCAACTTCCACCCATCCCCCAGAACAGGGCATTAAACCAAATCAATTTCATCTAATATGAGCACCCTTTCTGCTCTACCTAAGAAGATCTATTTTAGCTATGAAAAATCAGAAAGGAGGAAAAAACTTCATCCTCCTATTCCCCTTTTCCCATTGCCTGCATGTATGACTATCTCCAGCCATGTGTGTAATTCAGAATAGCCTGAAAGGAAATGATCTCAGATTGAATTTGGTGTATCTTATACGTGTTACTGAGTTGCACTGCACCAAGCATCCCCTCAGAAAAGAAGCAATTACAAGCTGCACAGCAGTACAATAGAAAGGACCTGGTGACTAAGGCATGCCACAAACCCACAGTCAACACCCCACTGCTAATAAAGGCAGGAAACATCACTCCAGAAACATATTAGGCAGTGTTACACACAAACCTTATGAAATGCAGTTTGTCCTAATTGACTTTGTATGAGAATCACAGAAACAGAATCACAGAATGCCAGGGGCTGGAAGGGACCTCCAAAGCTCATCCAGTCCATCCCCCCTGCCAGAGCAGGAGCACCTAGAGCAGAGCACACAGGAACACAGCCAGGCAGGTCTTGAATATCTCCAGAGAAGGGAAACTCCACAGCCCCCCTGGGCAGCCTCTTCCAGTCTTCTCTCACCCTCACAGGGAAAAAGATTTTTCCTCATGTTTATATGGAACTTCCTATGCCTCAGCTTCCACCACTGCCCCTTGTGCTGTCACTGGGTACCACCTAGCAGAGCCTGGCTCCAGCCTCTTGGCACTCACCCTGCACATCTTTATCAACATGAATGAGGTCACCTCTCAGTCTCCTCCAAGCTATAGAGCCCTCAGCTCCCTCAGGCTCTCCTCATAAGGAAGATGTTCCACTCCCTTCATCCTTGTGGTTCTGCACAGGACTCTTTCAAGCAGTTCCCTGAGGTCCTTCCTGAGCTGAGGGGCCTAGAACTGGACACAATATTCCAGATGTGGCCTCAACCAGGGCAGAGCAGAGGGGGAGGAGAACCTCTCTTGACCTACTGACCACAACCCTTCTAATCCACCCCAGGACACCATTTGCCTTCTTGGCCACAAGAGCACATTGCTGGCTCATGATCAGCCTCCCATCCACAAGGACCCCCAGGTCCTTTCCCCTTCACTGTTCTCCAGCAGGTCAGTCCCCAGTCAATACTGCTCCATGGGGTTGTTCTTTCCCAGGTGCAGGACTCTACACTTGCCCTTGTTGAACTTCATTCCATTTCTCCCTGCCCAGCTCTCAGCCTGTCCAAGTCTCACTGAATGGCAGCACAACCCTGCTGGGTCAGCCACTCCTCCCAGTTTGGTGTCATCAGCAAACTTGCTGACAGTGCTCTCTGTGCCCTCATCCAGGTGGTTGGTGAATGTATTGAACAGCTCTGGTCTCAGCACTGACCCCTGAGGGACTCCACTGACACAGGCCTCCAACTCGACTCTGTCCCATTGACCACAACTCTCTGACTTCTTCCCTTCAATCAGCTCTCAATCCACCTCAATACCCAATCATCCAGACCACACTCTCTCAGCTTAGGTGCAAGGATGCTGTGAGAGAACCATAAGGTGCTGTGGGCAGCACATCTCTTGAAGCACTGAAACATGAAGAGGAGTAACAGAGACCAAACAGAACCACTAAAAGAAACCAACATAAAAGCCACAACCCTCAAACCCCTCTAAATGGTGACAGAGCATTAATCCAGAAATGAGGAAACCTCTTTTCTTGTTCTCTCTGCTGTCACACAGTGGATCCCAAACAGTGACAAAAGAGTCACACAAGCAAATTCCTTCCAAAACATTTCAAAACAACTGCTCCCAAAACCATTCCTGCTGCACCTCCACAGAGAGCAGCTTTGATAGCTCAGTTAATGCTTTGGGGGGGTAAGTTCAGAGCTCCTGAGGCACAGATGTGAGATCCTGGGCAAAGCACTCACTTCTGGTGGGAAACACCACAGTGGCACCCTCCAGAAACTGAGAGACCCTTTGAAATAAAAATTGCCATTCAAGTATTCACTCTCTACCCATATTTCCACACAGCTGCAAGGGAACTAAAACTGCATTACCCAAGAATTCCCTACTGGCAAGTGAAAAAAAAAAAAAAAAATCAAACCCACAAATAAACACAAAACAAAACCCAAGCTTTATTTCCACCACTCTTTCGCTCTGAAAATAATTTCCAGTAGGTCACAAACTTAGCAAATAATCTAAACAGGCATCCAAACTGTTAGGAATCTAACTTAAAGCAGAAACCTACAAACAGTTCACAGAATTAAGCAGGTTGGAAAAGACCTTTGAGATGATCCAGTCCAACAGATCACCCAACACCATTTAATCAACTAAACCATGGCACTAAGTGCTTCATCATGTTTCTTTTTAAACACCTCCAGGGACATCGACCCCACCACCTCCCTGGGCAGCACATTCCCATGGCCAATCTCTCTTTCTAGGAAGACCAACTTTCTAAGAGCAAGCCTAAACTTCCCCCTGCACAGCTTGAGACTGTGTCCTCTTGTTCTGTCATTGGATGCCTGGAGAAGAGCCCAATCCCCACCTGGCTACAACCTCCCTTCAGGTAGTTGTAGACATCAATGAGGTCTCCCCTGAGCCTCCTCTTCTCCAGGCTAAACACCCCCAGCTCCCTCAGTTTGCACTCTGGAAACATCACCAGACAACACAGGCTGAAAAGGACTTGGACTTTGGGATCTCTCTCCCCCTCCCTCCTCTCCTCCAAGCCAAAGCAGCAGCACCCGTCCTCAGACCTCCCCCAGCCAAAGCATCTTGCAGGGGGTGGTGCTAATATAATTCCTGTCCTGCTCTCTCTCTTTCTCCGTTTTTCCTCTCTCTCTCTCTCACCCCTTCTGTTCCATCCACCCTATCTTTTCATAAATAGTCTGGCTTTTGATATTCGGCCTCGTTTGTGCCTTCATTTCACAACACAGTGAAAAAAGAACCCAGTCTCTCTCTCCTTCCTCTGGTCAGAGACAGGACAACAGAAGGATCATGAGCAATACTGTGTCCCCAGTTCAACAGGGACAGGGATCTACTGGAGAGAGTCCAATGGAGAGCTACCAGGATGATAAAGGGACTGGAGCACTGCCCTAGGAGGAGAGGCTGAAGGAACCACTGGAACAGGCTCCCCAAGGGGGTTGTGGAGTCTCCTTCTCTGGAGACTTTCCAACCCCACCTGGATGCATTCCTGTGCAGACTCCCCTGGGTGATGCTGCTCTGGCAGGGGAGTTGGACCTGATGATCTCTTGAGGTCCCTTCCAACCTCTGATATATTGTGAGACTGTGATCTGGGGCTGTTTAGTCTGCAGAGGAGAAGACTGAAAGGGGATTTAATAAATGTTTATAAATATCTGAGGGCTGGGGGTCAAGAGGGAAGGGACAGGCTCTGCTCACTTGCACCCTGGGATAGGACAAGGGGCAATGGATGGAAACTACAGCACAGGAGGTTCCACCTCAACATGAGGAGGGTCACAGAGCTCTGGAGCAGGCTCCCCAGAGAGGTTGTGCAGTCTCCTTCTCTGGAGACTTTCAAGACATATCTGGATGTGTTCCTGTGCAACCTGTACTAGAATCTATGGTCCTGCTCTGGCAGGAGGGTTGGTATCAAAGATCTCTGGAGGTCCCTTCCAACCCCTAACATCCTGTGAGCCTGTGATGAGCAGCAGAGCAATGCCAGGAAAATGGAATCACCTACTTCAGAGGTTGACTATAGATGTACAGGAACAAACATATTATCATGGAAAAGAATTTTCCACATACTGCTTATATAGGATTCCTCAAACATTTTCAAACAGAATTCTTTGTAGCATGTCAAAAATTCATCCCATTAACAATTAGGGTTTCTTTTCTTACAGAGTCAATAAGCCTGACTTCAATCACTTACTAGGACAGGCCTCTAACTGTGTTTATATTACTCTACACTCAGCCTTAATTGGCTTTCCTGGCAAAAAGTTTAGGTCTGATGACCAATTTATTCTGAGAGCAAATTTCTCCTCTATCTCCCCAGAGAGTCTTCAGTAACAAGCTGGATAGCAAGCAACATCTCCATAGTACAACGCTGAGTATTAATATAGTAAAATCTCCCAATGTTAATATTAGGTCATACTTAGACCCTGACCTCTATAAAAGTGCTTTAAAAGGAACTATCAATTTGTAGCAAAATTAATCAAAATAGCTACTCACAGGCATAGACTGCCACCTAGTGATCCTGAGTATCTGCAAGAAAAAAAACTACCAAGGAAAAAAAGAATACAGAACCACAGAATGTTAGGGGTTGGAAGGGACCTCGAAAGCTCATCCACTCCAACGCCCCTGCCAGAGCAGGATCACCTAGAGCAGAGCACACAGGAATACAGCCCTGAGGATCATCCAGTTCCAACCCCCTGCCATGGGCAGGGACACCTCACACTACAGCAGGTTGCTCACAGCCACATCCAGCCTGGCTGCAAAAACCTCCAGGGATGAGGCTTCCACCACCTCCCTGGGCAACCTGTGCCAGTGTCTCACCACCCTCATGGTGAAAAACTTCTTCCTAACATCCAATCTGAATCTACCCATTTCTAGTTTTGCTCCATTCCCCCCAGTCCTACAACTACCTGACACCCTAAAAAGTCCCTCCCCAGCTGTCTTGTAGCCCCTTTCAGATACTGGAAGGCCACAAGAAGGTCACTTCAGAGCCTTCTCCTCTCCACACAGAACAATCCCAACTCTCTCAGTCTGTCTCCATAGCAGAGGAGCTCCAGCCCTCTGATCTTCCTGGTGGCCCTTCTCTGGACACCTTCCAGCATGTCCAGATCCCTCTTGTAACAGAGGTTCCAGAACTGGATGCAGTACTCCAGGTGTGGTCTCAGCAGAGTGGAGCAGAGGGGGAGAATCACCTCCCTTGCCCTGCTGGCCACACTTCTCCTGATGCAGCCCAGGCTCTGGTTGGCTTTCTGGGCTGCAAGTGCTCACTGCTGGCTCCTGCTGAGCTTCTCATCCACCAGCACCCCCAAGTCCAAGGGAAATGAGGCTGAGAGCAGCCTTGGTAGAGGCCTGGAGCTCATGAGCCAAATTTTTACTGCATCCCATAGGTTTGGTAATGGGGGATGCAGAGAGGCATGGTAATGGGGGTTGGGAGGGGTGGGGGAAGGGGGCATTTGAGGCCAGGAGGTTTGACCTAAGTAGGGGAGGTTGGCTTTTTGTTTGGTTTTGTTTTTTTTTTTTTTTCCTTTAAGAGGTTGTTGGCTTAGGGAGATTTTTGTAATCCTAAGTCAAAGGACTGGGCTGGGGCTGAGTGTGAATTTGGAGATTTTATACTTTCTGTATATAGTTGTGAATAGCACATTTTACTTCCAATTCTTTCCAATCCCATGTGAGTGTCTTTCTTTATTTTACTTTCCATTAGTGGGTAAAATATTATTGCACCTTTTACTTCCAATTCTTTCCAACCCCATGTGAAAGCATCTTTATTTTACTTTCCTCTGGGTGGTAAAATATTATTTCTGTCCACTCTTAAAGCTACAACAGAATTCCATCCATCAAGCACTGTGAATGTGGCACTTACATGCTTGTGCAACAACATACAGAGCCTGAAACAAAGTCTTTACTTCCCCCCTGCCTTTCTTAGGTGCAGCTGATACTCAGCTGTAGGAGACTGTCCCCCAGAGACAGGAGAACTCAACTTCTTCCAAAATAAACACCACGTACTGCTTAATGTAGATCACAGCTCACACAAGAAATTTTTAAGCTCCTGTAGATTTAAGAGAAATTCCCTATTTAAAACTTACTTTAAAATGAGGAGTTTTCAAGAAAAATTAGAGAATTCCTACAAGCAACAATTTTTCTTCTTCCACTGAACTTACCTCAACTGTCTGATGAGATGATTTAGTACAATGTTGGGGGTTTTCCATATACTTTTGCAAACCTGTTTTTCCTGTCTAGTGATAAAGGCCACTTCTCAGATTCTTTGAGACAAAGGTTGCCCTGTTTCTCTGAAGGCCTTCACATTGAGCCTCCCAAAAAAAACTAAACCAATTACACTCTAGGTGGGGCACAAGCACAGCCATTGCACAAAGCTTCTATCTTGGTTTTTCAGGCCATGCTAGAAAATACTATGTTTAACACAGAGTTTAAATCCACAGTTCCTGACAGATAGGACAAAAAAGAAACTCCATGCTAAGAGGCTTTCACTGGATTACAGTAATTAAACAGGGACACAAGGATGAATTCTTGGTCCATTTGCAGTTAGTGACAGGACAAGAGGCCATGGCCTGAAGCTGCTCCAGGGGAGGTTTAGGTTGGATATTAGGAAGCACTTCCTGACAGAAAGGCTGATTAGGCACTGGGATGGACTGCCCAGGGAGGATGCCCAGGACCATCCCTGAAGGTCTTGAAGAAAAGCTTGGATGTGGCACTTGGTGGCATGGTGTAGCTGATGTGGTGGTGTAAGGTCATAGGCTGGGCTTGATGACCTCAGAGGTCTTTTCACAGAATCACAGAATCAATAAGGTTGGAAAAGACCTCAAGGATCATCAAAGACCTCATGACTACTAAACCATGTCACCAAATGCCACGTCCAATCCCCTCCTGAACACCTCCAGGGATGGTGACTCCACCACCTCCCTGGGCAGCACATTCCAATGTCTAACAACTCTCTCCATGAAGAACTTTCTCCTCACCTTGAGCCTAAACTTCCCCCTGCACAGCTTGAGACTGTGTCCTCTTGTTCTGGTGCTGGTTGCCTGGGAGAAGAGACCAACCCCCACCTGGCTACAACCTCCCTTCAGGTAGTTGTAGACAGCAATGAGGTCTCCCCTGAGCCTCCTCTTCTCCAGGCTAAACACCCCCAGCTCCCTCAGCCTCTCCTCTTAGGGTTTGTGTTCCAGGCCTCTCCCCAGCCTCGTTGCCCTTCTCTGGACACATTCAAGTGTCTCAATGTCCTTCTTAAATTGAGGGGCCCAGAACTGGACACAGGACTCAAGGTGCAGCCTAACCAGTGCTGTGTACAGGGGCACAATTTCCAGCCTCAGTAATTCTGTGATTGGAAGCAGTTATATCAATGAAGTTAATTGAAGAAATAGAAGACTCTTGAAATCACAGAATCACAGAAAACATCCAGTTGGAAGAGACCTCAAAGATCATCCAGTCCAACCCTCCACCCAGTTTAAGGTCAATCTTAAACCATGTCCCTAAGCACCAGGTCCACACACTGCTTGAAAACCTCCAGGGAGGGATACTCCACCACTGCTCTGGGCAGACCATTCCAATGTTTGAGGACCCTCTCTGTGAAGAAATATTTCCTAGCATCCAGCCTGAACCTCTCCTGGAACAGCTTGAAACCATTTCCCCAGTCCTCTTGCTTGCCACCAAGGAGAGGAGGCTGCCCCCTCCTTGCTCCCTTCAGGTCATGTCAGCAAGTTTTGAAAGTTTACATAAGTGGTAACAAGATCATAGCTCTTCCTGTTTCCAAGGACAGGAAGGAAAAGAGAAGTCCATTTGCAAGGCTTTTCTCACACATGTTCTTATCTTCTCTCACAAGCCACAGAGGGGTAAAACAGAACAGAGATGCTACCATGAAAACAATGTCAGGTTGAAGAGTTTCCTTACCATATTTGTCTCTCAAGCCAACTGTACACCTGAAGACTCCACCAAAGGCCACATCTTCACCAAATATTACTGAAAAATAACAGTAGAGCAGGCCAATGTTACTGCACTGCACATGATTCAAAAGCTGAGACACTAACATAAGCAGCACCTCACATTTCAGTTTACTTCAGGATTTATCTAGACCTAAGCATTTCTCACACACAGACTACCTAAAAAAGAATCACAGAATGTTAGGGGCTGGAAGGAACCCAAACCTCCCCTGGCACAGCTTCAGGCCATTTCTTCTCACCCTATCACTTGATACTAGGGAGAAAAGACCAACCCCCACCTCACTCCAGCCTCCTTTCAGGGAGTTATAGAGAGCCATGAGGTCTCCACTTAGCCTCCTCTTCACAGAATGAAGAATCCCACAGAATGACAGGGGTTGGAAGGGACCTCAAAAGCTTATCCAGTCCAACCCCCCTGCCTGAGCAGATCACACAGGAATACATCCAGGTGGGTCTTTAGTATCTCCAGAGAGGGAGACTCCACAACCCCCCTGGGCAGCCTCTTCCAGTGTTCTGTCAACCTCACAGGGAAAACATTTTTCCTCCTATTTCCATGGAACTTCCTATGCCTCAGCTTCCACCACTGCCCCTTGTGCTGTCATTGGGCATCACCAAGCAGAGCCTGACTCCATCCTCTTGGCACTCACCCTTTCCATATTTATAAACATGAATGAGGTCACCCCTTAAAAACCCCTTAGAAAGAAGCAAGGCTAATGAGGAATCAGTACAGCAGCAGAACTTTGTCTCAGAAGAGAATTCAGGAAGCTGAAGCAGCTGTGCTTTCATCTCCATTTTTCTGAAATACTCTATCATATCACAATTCCTACATCTAAACAAATAAAAGTAATTCCAAGAATCACTAAAGAGTTACAGAATGGCTCAGGTTGGAAGAGACCTCAGAGCTCATCTACTCCAACCTTTCTGCCATGGGCAGGGATGCCTCTGAACTAGATTCAGCTGCTCAAAGTCTCATCCAACCTGGCCTTGAACACCCCCAGGGAGGAGGCATCCACAACCTCCCTGGGCAGCCCATTCCAGAATCTCATCACCCTTGTACTGAAGAACCTCTTCCTAAGATCCAGTCTAACCCTGCTCTCCCTCAGCTTCAAACTATTCCCTCTTGTCATAGTCCTAGACACCCTTATGAGAAGTCCCTCTCCAGTTTTCCTGTAGGATCCCTTCAGATATTGGAAGGAAGCTCTAAGATCCCTCCAGAGTCTTCTCTTCGCTGAACAACCCCAGCAACCTCAGTCTTTGATCATCTGTTAAGTCATCAAGGTGTTCTGCATCAACTGCTAACCATGTACGTTCCTCATCCACAGATTTCAGTGCTTTGAAAAACGTCAAATTGAAGTTTCCTTCATGAATCACAGAATCACAGAACAATAGAGGTTGGAAGGGACCTCCAGAGATCATCAGGTCCATCCCCCCTACCAAAGCAGCATCACCCAGGGGAGTCTGCACAGGAATGCATCCAGGTGGGGTTAGAAAGTCTCCAGAGAAGGAGACTCCACAACCCCCTGGGCAGCCTGTTCCAGGGCTCTGTCACCCTCACTGCAAAGAAGTTTCTCCTCGTGTTGAGGTGAAACCTTCAATGTTCAAGCTTGTACCTATTGTTCCTTCTCTTATTACTGTGCACCACCCAAAAGAGCCTGGCCCCCTCCCCTTGACACCCACCCCTCAGCTATTGAGAGACATTGATCAGATCCCCCCTCAGCCTTCTCTTCTCCACACTAAACAGCCCCAGGGCTCTCAGGCTCTCTTCCCAAGGGAGATGCTCAAGTCCCCTAAGCATCCTCATGGCTCTCCCTTGGATTCTCTCCAGCAGGTCTCTGTCTCTCTTGAACTGGGGAGCCCCAAACTGGACACAGGATTGCAGCTGTGGTCTCAGCAGGGCAGAGTAGAGAGGTAGAAGAACCTCCCTAGACCTGCTGGCCACACTTTTCTTGCTGCACCCCAGGATCCCATTGGCTCTCTTGGCCACAAGGGCACATTGCTGTCCCATGCAGAACTTGCTGTCCACCAGCACTCCAAGCTCTTTCTCTGTGGATCTGCTCTCCAGCAGGGCAGCCTCTAACCTATCCTGGTGCCTGTTGTTATTCCTCCCCAGATGCAGGACCCTGCACTTGTCCTTATTGAACTCCCTGAGGTTTGCCTGCAGCCAGCTCTCAGCCTGTCCAGTTCTGCTTGGATGCCAGCACAGCCTGACAGGTGTCAGCCACCTACCCCCAGTTTTGTATCATCAGAACCTTCTCCAAACATTACCAGATCCCTGAAGCCTGACTTTAGAGTGACTCCTACAGAAAGATAGATATCTAATAACCAGAACAACTCTCAGCATTGAACACACTGAGCTTAGAGCGTGGGTGTGCAGGCAATGAAGTTTTATCACTAAAAGTAATTGCCTTCTAACATTTAGTTTCTTATCAAGTAATCTGGGTTCTTCTTTTCTTTGAATTTGTGGAATGATGATATCTAATGGGTCTTGAAACACTTCAGTTACTTAATTCACAGGCATAAGTAATGCCCATTTCAATTTCCTTAAGCATGCAAGAGATGTAGAGCAGTGTCACTAATAGCAGCCTGCAGGAACTCAGTTCTCATAACCCCCAAATTTGTCAACACTTCCCATATTTTAAAGCACACAGATGGGTAAGTTAGCCTCCTTCCCTTCCAAACATTACTTTTATTGGAAGAAATTTCTGATTGGAAGGACTAAAAGGGATTAACACACTTCTGACAATCATATTAATGGCACCACTTGTATAATGATCTAAAAACCAATGCAGCCATGGAGTATATGACTGAGTATGACCCCAGATCATCTCTCTAATTATGTTTAAATATTCATTTGTTGGGTTTTTTTCTGTACTTAAAATCTCTGTAAGGTCTTTCCATTATCATATGGCTACTCACTTTTGAGCCAGCTGGCATAAATAAAAAGTCCATTTAATGCTGGTATCAGCAAACTTGCATGGATTTACTCATTCTCTTCAGCCACTGAAGATATTTTCCTGGACAGATTTTAATTCCCATCAACAGAAATATGAGGATTTCCACCCTTCAAAAAAACCAAAAAGCATAGTTGCCCAATTCCCACACAACTAAAAACATATGAAGTGCATGCCTCCTGTTGCAAGAAGTGCTAATTAATTCAGTAAGTAGGGTGACACTGACAGCTCACATGTCTGAACTGTAGAATTCCAGCATGGCCTTGTAAAGGGCTTTGCAAAGATCCAGCCCTACAATGGGTAGGTGCAGGGAGAAGTGGACATAGTCTGCCTTGACCTTAGCCAGGCTTTTGACACTGCCTCCCATAACATCCTTGTGAGTTCAGAGGGTCATCATCAGTGGCACAGAGCCAACTCAGAGGCCTGTGGCCAGTGGTGTCCCCCAGGGATTGCTACTGGGTCCAGTTTTGTTCAATATCTTTATCAACCACATGGCTGAGGGCATTGAGAGTACCCTCAGCAAGTTCTGATGGTACAAAACTGGGGGGTGGCTGACACCTGTCAGGCTGTGCTGGCATCCAACCAGAGCTGGACAGGCTGAGAGCTGGCTGCAGGCAAACCTCAGGGAGTTCAATAAGGACAAGTGCAGGGTCCTGCATCTGGGGAGGAATAACAACAGGCACCAGGACAGGTTAGAGGCTGCCCTGCTGGAAAGCAGCTCCATGGAGAAAGAGCTTGGAGTGCTGGTGGGCAGCAAGTTCTGCATGGGACAGCAATGTGCCCTTGTGGCCAAGAGAGCCAATGGGATCCTGGGGTGCAGCAAGCAAAGTGTGGCCAGCAGGGCTGGGGAGGTTCTGCTCCCCTTCTACTCTGCCCTGCTGAGACCACAGCTGCAATCCTGTGTCCAGTTTTGGGCTCCTCAGTTGAAGAGAGACAGAGACCTGCTGGAGAGAATCCAAGGGAGAGCCAGGAGGATGCTTAGGGGACTTGAGCATCTCCCTGGGAAGAGAGCCTGAGAGCCCTGGGGCTGTTTAGTGTGGAGAAGAGAAGACTGAGAGGGGATCTGATCAATGTCTCTCAATAGCTGAGGGGTGGGTGTCAAGTGGAGGGAGCCAAGTTCTTTTTGGGGGTGTGAAATAAATAGACAAGGAAGAACAGGTACAAGCTTGAACACAGAAGGTTTCAGCTCAACATGAGGAGAAACTTCTTTGGAGTGAGGGTGACAGAGCCCTGGAACAGGCTGTCCAGGGGAGTTGTGGAGTCTCCTTCTCTGGAGACTTTCCAGCCCCACCTGGATGCATTCCTGTGCAGACTCCCCTGGGTGATGCTGCTCTGGCAGGGGGGTTGGACTTGATGATCTCTGGAGGTCCCTTCCAACCTCTAATGTCCTGTAACATTGTGAGTCAGCTCAGGAGATGTGGGATAGAAGAACAGACAGTGAGATGGATTAGGAACTGGTTACACAAGACTTGATGATCTCCAGAGGTCCCTTCCAACCCCTTACATCCTGTGATGCTGTGACTTAAAAGACTGAAGATTATAAAAGTTTAGGTTCTTGCCAGGCCAACATCCTCCTTACTTTCATATGGCTGATGCTATAAATACTAGAATGTTCTTGGCATGAACTCTGTGTTTAATTTAATAAAGGTGATTTTCACAGTGCTGCAGATTGAGAGGGAACATTTAGAGGCATGGTGGTGGACAGACAACAAGGATCTCATCCTAACAGCTTAGACAATTAGTCAGACTTCTAGGTCAAGAAGTGGATCAAGCAGTGCCAAAAGAAGTTACTAACACACCAAAAAGAAAAACCCATCTTACATAAGATACTAGAGCTTTGGCAGCTGTGTTCAGGACATTAAACATCTCTTTCAGGTATCTGGCCATCATCAGACCTCTGTTATGGCAACAGGAATGACAGACTTCCTGTTATGTGTAAGAATTGCAAGTGGAGTAAACATTTTTGTTGCAAAGAGTTTAGGACAACCCTTTTAAAGCAAGCTATGATGAATTAGCATCTTCAAAGTTAGAGGTTATCCAGATTGCAAAAGCCTAGAAAACCTTACACTGCCTATGCACAGTGATGAACAGATACCACTAAAGTTGGAAAGGAATTTTGGAGGACAGGGAGGGAGAGAAGGGAGAATGGCCAGAGTGAGTCTGGCCATTTTTAGTCTCTAAACATTACCATTTCATGAGCACAGAGAGCTGAAGGAATTAAAAACTAAGGTTTGCACTTTTAAAACTCCCTTTACTTGCTGGTAGGACTCCAGCTTCCCTTAAGTACAGTTCACATCAGTAATCCCAGAAGCATGTTCACAGGATCACAGGATGTTAGGGGTTGGAAGGAACCTCTGGTGATCATCAAGTCCAACCCCCCTGCCAGAGCAGGGCCATAGAATCCAGCAGAGGTTGCACAGGAATGCATCCAGATGGGTCTTGAAAGTCTCCAGAGAAGGAGACTCCACAACCTCTCTGGGCAGCCTGTTCCAGTGCTCTGTGACCCTCCCAGTGAAGAAGTTCCTCCTCATGCTGAGGTGGAACCTCCTGTGCTGGAGTTTCTATCCATTGCCCCTTGTCCTGTCACAGGGTGCAAGTGAGCAGAGCCTGTCCCCTCCCTCTTGACCCCCAGCCCTCAGGTTAGACATTTATTAAATCCCCTCTCAGCAAAGTCTTTTTCTGTCCCAACTTCCAAGCAAAACACCCTCAGCTAATAGAGAAGACAACTACATCTTAGATCATATAATCCATTAAAAAAACATTAATACAACACATTCTCAAGCTTTGTTTGGGATCAAAGTGTAGAAAAAACTTGAGACAGCTTTAAAGACTACACGAAATGCATCTAATAATGGACACAAATAGGCAAAGTAAAAAGCAATTTATACAAAGCCAGACCCACTAACAAAAGTGTAACCTACCTGCAGTTGGGTCTTTGGCTAAAGCATTGTCCAAGGCACTTGTTATGGATTGGAAGAGATTCATCTTCTGAGTTTGCCCTGTGCAAGAGAGATTATTTAGCCTCTTTATTTCCTTCAAAGCACAAAGCACATTAGAAAACAGCAGTGTACAACACAACTAAAAACTTAGTTATCAGCCCCGTACAAGAGCCCTGTTCGGAGTACCCAAGACCCACTTGCTGCATAAACTTAGATTATGGGATAGATGAGACTGAGCATGGCATATTTAGCAACCCCAAGGACTACAGTTCTGCCTTGCATTCAACTTTTTTTTTCCCCCAAAAAAACACTCTGTTCTTAGCTGAAGCAAATGCAGCTTTGCAATGCTTAGTCAGACACTAGGAACAATGACTAATGCAGTGGGTTTCCAAAAGAAGAAGCCATAATTGTTTGGAGGATTGGGATCCTTTCTGCTAAGATTCACCAGATCTCATTTCAGCCCTTCCCTACAAGGAGGTCATTGAGGTGATGGAGCATGTCCAGAGAAAGGTCACAAAACTGATGAAGGGTCTGGAGCACAAATCTTACAAGGAGTGGCTGAAGGAATTGGGGTTGTTTAGTCTGGAGAAACAAAGCTCAGGGGAGACCTCATCACTCCCTACAACTACCTGACAAGAGGTTGTAGTGAGGTGGGTGCTGGCCTCAAGTACATAGCAACAGGACAAGAGGGAATAGCCTCAAGCTGCAACAGGGAAGGGTTAGACTGGACATTAGGAAAAGTTTCTTCACTGAAAAGGTTATTAAGCGTTGGGACAGGCTACCCAGGAAAGTGGTTGAGTCACCACCCCAGAGGCATTTAAAAGGCTGGTGCTTAGGGGCATGCTTTAGTGGTGAACTCAGCTGTGCAGAGAGTTGAGTTGGGCTCCATGAGCTTAAAGGCCTTTTCCAATCTCAATGACTTACTTCATCATTCTTCCACTATTTTTCTTGCAGGTCCAGCTTTTTCTGTTCACAGACACCTAATATTTTCCTAGACCACCAACTTGCTCGATGGACTTCAGTTACAAAGTGTCACAAAGTGTCATAGAATCATAGAACTGTCAGGGTTGGAAGGGACCTCAAGGATCATCCAGATGCAACCCCTCTGCCATGGGCAGGGGCTTTAAAAACCTCCAGGGATGAGGCTTCCACCACCTCCCTGGGCAACTTCTGCCAGTGTCTCACCACCCTCATGGGGAAAAACTTCTTCCTCACATCCAATCTGAATCTACCCATTTCTAGTTTTGCTCCATTCCCCCTAGTCCTACACCTGCCTGACACCCTAAGAAGTCCCTCCCCAGCTTTTTTGTAGCCCCTTTCAGACACTGGAAGGCTACAAGAAGGTCTCTTCAGAGCCTTCTCCTCTCCAGACTGAACAGCCCCAACTCTCTCTGTCTCCAGCCCTCTGCTCATCCTTGTGACCCTTCTCTGGACACCTTCCAGCACCTCCAGATCCTTCTTGTAATAGAAGCTCCAGAGCTGGACACAGTCCTCCAGGTGGGGTCTCACCAGAGTGGAGCAGAGGAGGAGCAGCATCAAATCCACATCTCCAAGAAGACCTGATGCTGAACAACCCTACTTAAAACGGGTAAAGCTAATGCACCAGACTGCTGTAATAAAAACTCCTGCAGTGTGGATTCAAAGAAAACCTTCAAGACTGAGAAAGGCTACCTGAGTGCCCTTCTTCCAGCACTGCAAGGGAAAACAAATAGGCCTGAAAGCAAAGATGGAATAAAGCAATAGTGCCAGTAGCAGAAGAGACTGGTCTAGCTCAGGAATCTCCAGGTAAATTAAAAAATGCTTTATGAAAAACTAAGGGAATAAGAAATTGCCTGGCTGACATTTGGTAGCTCTTTCAGTATCAAACCTTCTAAGTCATGTCTAGGAGCAACAGCCCAGGAGAATGCTGCCTACCAGCACACACAGCACATTTAAAAGAAGAAAAAGTGATGGTTAGGTGAAGATCCTAAGCAAACATGAGAACAGGCATTAGAAGTCAGAAAGGAGAATGACATCCCATGTACAGTAGCTACAGAATCTCTCAACAACCATTCTGCTTCCTTTCCTCCTAAACTGTTAATTACCTTTGGCATTTTTTTTTGTTGTTACAGACTCTTGTCATGCCACAGCAGAGCCCAAGTCCTGCATTCCTACACCTTTCCTGTGCTTGGGAGCTTCAGTTGTCACATTTTACATGCCCCTTTATGATGTAGAAACTCTTAAAGAAAAATAAGTAAATAAATGGCTCATGTTACATGAAAGCTACAAATGATCAACATTTACTAACTCAAGCGAAGGAAAGCTGGGGAACAGAAATTGTTTCTCTTTCCCAAGTCACCTACATTTGTATTTAAGTTATTTTTTTTCCAGAAGATACAATCCTTCCAGTGTCTGATATAAATAAATGCAATTATTTAAGCAACTGTCAGAAAATGCTCACACTGACTGTTCTGACTTGCTGCCCTTGCTTACAATAAAGGCCTCTGCCCCCATGGGAAAGAAAAAACTATTTATGCCCTTCAGACATGAACTGTGGAGATGGAGAAGCGTTATTTTAACACTACCAGAATAGGTATTGACATAACTTTATTTTACTTCCACTCTTTTACAGAATTTCAAAGTGTACTTTAGAGAAAAAGGGAGCAATTTTACTATTAGTATTAATAAATGTCAATAAAAATTGCCTGCCTCACTAGAGCTTCTTCATGATGACCTCAGGCAGGGAGCTGCAGCACACATTGGGATCTTTTCTGCTAAGATTCACCAGATCTCATTTAAGTCCCTCACTACAAGGACACTGAGGTGCTGTATCATGTCCAAAGAAGGGTCACAAAACTGGTTGAAGAGTCTAGAGCACAAGGCTTATAAAGAGTAGCTGGAGAAACTGGGGTTGCTCCATGGCTTCACTCCATGGCACCCTGGATGCCTCTACCTCCCAATGACTAATGGAAACAGCCCTGAGTTTTCTCAGGCTTAGTGACCAAGCTGGAACACCAAGGTAACTAACTAACACTCTTCCAGAAGGCAGGGTGGTCCATGTGAGAGACACAGCCCTCCTGCAGCTGGCAGGCTTCTTCCAGGCGAACACAGCATCAGGCATTTGCAGGGATGCCTCTCAGAAAGAAAGGCAAAAGCCCAACTTTCGTCCTGAGCTGATCATTGCCAATCGATCTGTGTTTACTCTTAACCATGTGATCACGAGGATTACCTTAACCTCTCACCAGACAGCAGTCTCCATTAACCACAGGTTTATTAGCACATGCCACTAAAAAACTTAGGGATGGATGTAAACTCTTAAGCGACTGCTAGAAGCTTTATCACCGAAACAGAACAGGGGCAGGAGAAGCGTTTGCAGGTCCGAGAGGATGGATAGGCCTACGGCAACTGTTGCACCGGCTGCCCGTAACAGCACTTCATCAACAACGCGCCGGCTGAGGTGCCGAAAAAGCCCGAAGCAACCCGGGGCTGGGGGAGGAGAGGGAGTCTGCCCCGCCTCAGCCCAGACAGAGACCACCGCCCCCCGAGGTCTCGTCCCCGCTGTTGAGGCTGGTCGCAGGCGGGGCCAGGCGACCCGAGGGGGCGGAGAAAGGAAGCGCCCACCCTCCTCCCTCCCTCCGCACCACCCCAGCCGGGGCGGGAACCTCTGCTGAGAAGGTGGCGGCGAGGCGGAGCAGATCCGACCCAACAGCAAAGCGAAACTGAGCCCGTCCCACGGCGTTAGCCCCCGGCCCGGCCTGCTCTTACCATACTCGGTGGGTGCCGGGTCTGGATGGAAAGAGAAGTGCGCGGCGGCTCGGCGTGGCGCGGCCGGCAGCAGGGGCAGGCGGCTCCAGAGCGCTCCGCAGCGCCGCGCCGCAACCCCGGAGACGAGCGCTCCGCGCAGCGACAGCCCCACCGCCAACATCGCAGCCGCTGTCGGGGCCGCCGCCGCTGCCAGGGGCCGCCGCCGCCGCGCGTTCTAAAGAGGCGGGGTCCTGGGCGGGCTTTCTGACTGGCCGGCAGTGCGTGCAGGGTGAACCAATCACAAAGCGTTCTGCGGTGGGTGGGGAGGAAGGGCTTACTGCACGTGCGCGGAAGTCACGCCGGGGTAGCCTGAGCGGCGCGGGTGGGAGGGGTTACATGTTCGGCACTCGGGGCCGGCACGTGTGGGGGTACGCCGTGCGCGTGCGACGTAAGGGCCTGTGGGGGCTTGGGAGGCTGTGGTGGGGATCCCAGAGTCAGGCAGGTTGGAAGAGACCTCCGATATCATCAAGGCCAACCGATTAGCCAGCCCCAACGACTCAACCGGACCATGACACTAACTGCCTCATCCAGCCTCTTCCTAAACACCTCCAGGGAAGTCGACTCCACCACCTCCCTGGGCAGCACATTCCAATGGCCAATCTCTCTTTCTGGGAAGAACTTTCTCCTCACCTTAGCCTAAACTTCCCCTGGCACAGCTTGAGACTGTGTCCTCTTGTTCTGTCACTGGTTGCCTGGGAGAAGAGACCAACCCCCACCTGGCTACAACCTCCCTTCAGGTAGTTGTAGAGAGCAATGAGGTCTGCCCTGAGCCTCCTCTTCTCCAGGCTAAACACCCCCAGCTCCCTCAGCCTCTCCTCACAGGGCTGTGCTCCACACCCCTCCCCAGCCTTGTTGCCCTCTTCTGGACGCTTCTCTGGACTCAGGGTGGCCTGCAGCTGTGTGCCCTGCCTGGGTCAGTGAGTGCTGGGCCATTGACCTGGAGTGGCTGATAACAGTGTGCCCTGCACAGCATGCATCAAACTGGAGTCCACCTCTTCAGCACGATAAAAGTTTTCTTCCACTGAGGTTTTCACGTTGCCATCCTGGCATTGAGACATACTGACCACCTGTCTGAAATCCCCAAGTTCTACCACAGCAGGTGACTCTGAAGGATAGAAAGACCTGCAGATGTCAGTTCTTCCCTGTCTCTCAATCTCCCTTTCAACTGCACATTCATCTTCTGAGTCTTGTTTTTAATTATTATTCTTTTCACAGAATCACAGAAACACTCAGGTTGGAAAAGCCCCTCAGGAGCACCAGGTCCAACCCACAACCCTACTCTACAAGGGTCACCCCTAAACCACAGCCCCAAGCACCACATCCAAACCACCTTCAAACACATCCAGGCTTGGGGACTCCACCACCTCCCTGGGCAGCACATTCCAATCCCTGACCACTCTTGCCATCAAAAAATGTTTCCTAATGTCCAGTCTAAACCTACCCAGTCACAGCTTGAGGCCATTCCCTCTTGTTCTATCACTAATTCCCTGGGAGAAGAGACCAGCACCAACCTCTCCACAGTGTTCTTTCAGGTAGTTGTAGACAGCAATGAGGTCTCCCCTCAGCCTCCTCTTTCCAAACTAACCATCCCCAGCTCCTTCAGTCTCTCTTCATCAGATTTATTCTCCAGACCCTTCCCACCTTCCTTGCCCTCCTCTGCCCTGGCTCCAGCACCTCCACATCTCTCTTGCATTCAGGTGCTCAAAACTGGACACAACACTCCAGGTGTGACCTCCCCAGAGCTGAGTCCCAGGGGACAATCCCCTCCCTGCTCCTGCTGGACACAGCATTGCTGATCCCAACCAGGATGCCTTTGGCTTTCTTGGCCACCTGGGCACACTGCTGGCTCCTATTCAGCTGCTTGTCCATTACCACCCCCAGCTCCCTTTCTGCCAGCAGCTCTCCAGCCACACTGCCCCAAGCCTGTAGCATTGCTTGAGGTTGTTGTGACCTAAGTGCAGGACCTGGCCCTTGGCCTTGTTGAAGCTCAAGGTCTTTTTTTCCAAACACTCTTGCTCATACCTTCATTACTTCTTTTGAGGGCACAGTTGCAATTCCAGTATTTCATATGTATGTGTTTTCTTTGTCAGGTTTTACAAAACATTCTTTCTGATGTTCTTATCATCTCACATTCCTTTTGAAGATGCTGTCACCAGGGGGAGAGGGGCCAGGCTCTTTTGGGTGGTGCACAGTAATAAGACAAGGAGCAATGGATACAAACTTGAACATAGAAGGTTTCAGCTCAACATGAGGAGAAACTTCTTTCCAGTGAGGGTGACAGAGCACTGGAACAGGCTCCCCAGGGGGGTTGTGGAGTCTCCTTTCCTGGAGACTTTCCAAACCCATCTGGATGTATTCCTGTGTGGGCTTCCCTAGGTGATGCTGCTTTGGCAGGGGGGTTGGACTCAATGATCTCTGGAGGTCCCTTCCAACCTCTACTGTACTGTGATACTGTGATGTCTTGGCACTTCAGCTTTTTTTCTTGCTTCCTTTGCTGTCTTCTTTCTTCTATCCCAATCATGATCTGCTTCATCATTCTTTTTCTGTAGTTTCTTGGAACATTGGAGCTGTTTTCTTCCCTACTTCCTCCCTCCACAAATGGCTTAGTTTGCTGGTTAGGGACAGTCGTTACTTTCTTGGGCACATATGACTGTGGAACTGTTTTCTAGAGTGTACTGTGGAAAAGAGAGGTAGCTTTTGACTTGGCTGTTCTTATTACCAGTGCTCTACAGATCAGACGTGTGAACAGAAAGGGTACTCTTACCCCTAGGAACAAGCAAGACAAACTGAAAAAGAGCAGAGCAGCAGTGGTTGTCAGCAAAGTGACTTAGAAGTGGATGGTTTCCTCTTAGGTAGCCTATTTTGCACTTGAGCAGAAAAGTTATTTTAGGCTCTGATGAAAAGCAGACTAGGGACACTGCTCTGGAGCCAGACAAGTTGTAGTCTGGCAGAGAGCAAGGGGAGGGAAAAAAAAGGTTTTAATGTAGCAGTTTTGTACTCCCTTGCAGGTAGGGTCAGAAATCACCCAGTTATTTCTGCCATAACTATCATGCACTGCTTCCCTTTCTCTCTAGAACAGTAACTCTTCACTTTCATCCCCAGCTGCTTCTTAGGGTTTTAAACAGTTTCCCACAACTATCACACTTGAGTTAAAGACAATCCTGCTTTTAAATCATAGGAATAATCCCTAATATTAAAGTGAAGCAGAATCGATCCTCAGAGACATTATTCAGCCTTTTTTTCTTTTTTTCAGAAGATATTTCAGTGTTTCATAATTATAGGAATCTCCTCTGTTTAATTCAATCAGTTTTAATTGCTTTGAAACCAAAGAGAATATTTACCTCTATTTTCTACTCTGAGTCCTGTGTGGGGAAATGATTGCTAATAGTTGACAGCTTATAATTCTAGGAGGGAAATAAAAAGTTATAATGAAATCCAATTTGCACAAGGAATAAGGACCACAATTTTTATCTGGAGGATAATTAAAACCTACCTGAGAATATGCTGGATTCTCATCACTTCCATTCTGCAAATATTAGTAGATTTCTTTGCAGAAGCTGTTCAAATATATTAAATAGATTTCTTTGTAGAAGATGGACTGTAGCTCAAACAAAAATTAGGATCTTGACACCAAAACCAGTGGGTGAAGTTATGCTGAAGTCATCACATTGCTACCTTCCAGCTCTGAAAGACCTGTTGCAAGAGTTGCTATTTGAGTGCTCAGGAAGTACTCCAGAAATCCTCAGCTGGATTCAGAAACGATTGGAGAGGTGGGTTCTGCACACGTGTCCAACTGACATTACAAGCAGTGTTCAAAAAGCAACTATTCCAAAGTCCTGTATTGCAGATTCTTGGGATGAAACAATATCCCTCCAGCAGATTAGGTGTAACACATGCTGGAATGCCTCTCTGGTGTTTGATGATATACTGCAGTATGTTGGTCAGTTTTGATGCCTGCTCATAGTATAGTTGTGTGCAGTGGAAGTGAAAGAAGGGAGAATAAAAAGGTATCCTGGGGTGCATTCAGAGGAGTGTGTCCAGCAGGTCCAGGGAGGTTCTCCTCCCCCTCTACTCTGCCCTGGGGAGGCCACACATGGAATATTGCATCCAGTTCTGGGCTCCCCAGTTCAAGAAGGACAGGGATCTGCTGGAGAGAGTCCAACGAAGGGCTACAAGGATGGTTGAGGGACTGGAGCACTGCCCTATGGGGAGAGGCTGAGAGCCCTGGGGCTGTTGAGCCTGGAGAAGAGAAGACTGAGAGGGGAACCTGGTTGGTTCTGTGAAATGTCCATAAATATCTGAGGGCTGGGGGTCAAGAGGAAGAGGACCTCAGATGAGGCCTTGAGCAGCCAAGTCTCGTTGAGAGGTGTCCCTGCCCATGGTGGGCAGGTTGGAGTAGATGATCTCTAAGATGCTTTCCAACCTGAGCCATTCTATGATGATTCATTAGCACGGATTTAAATAATAAACTGTGAACCTTATCATGTGTACAGGTAGAACTGTCACAGTCTCACAGTATATCAGAGGTTGGAAGGGACCTCAAGAGATCATCAGCTCCAACCCCCCTGCCAGAGCAGGATCACCTAGGATAGTCCACGCAGGAACGTGTCCAGGTGGGTTTTGAAAGTCTCTAGAGAAGGAGACTCCACAACCCCCCTGGGGAGCTTCTCATTAGGCAGTCTGTGTCTCACTGAAAGCCAGTAACAGTAATAATAATTACCATTTTTTATCCATGATCTTGGGGTTTTTTTATATTTAGAAACCATCCCCCTCCTTTGAATGCTGTGACTTTCTTCTGCCACATCCCTGCCAAAGACATACCTTCTATTCTCTCTTGCAGCTGCTTTGCCAGTAGGAAACTCTTCCCACTAGGATTAGGAAGAATTCAGAGTCAGCTGTGGTAGGACATTAGTCCAGATCTATTTCCTTACCATTCTCCTACTGTTTCCCAAAAGGACAGAATTAGAGTAGTTCACAAACCTACCACATCTGGGGACTAGAGCACAGGAGATCACAGAATCACAGAATTGTCAGGGTTGGAAGGGACCTCAAGGATCAGCCAGTTCCAACCCCTCTGCCATGGGCAGGGACACCTCACACTACAGCAGGTTGCTCACAGCCACATCCAGCCTGGCCTTAAAAACCTCCAGGGATGAGGCTTCTGTCACCTCCCTGGGCAACCTGTGCCAGTGTCTCACCACCCTCATGGGGAAGAACTTCCTAACATCCAATCTGAATCTACCCATTTCTGGTTTTGTTCCATTCCCCCCAGTCCTATCACTCCCTGACACCCTCAAAAGTCCCTCCCCAGCTTTCTTGTAGCCCCCTTCAGATATTGAACTACATATTTACATTTAAATACACATCAAGGTCTATTTAGAACTAAGAGAGCTTGAGAATTGCCTTCCTGATTTGTAATTTTTCAGGTACACCATTAGGTGGCAGGGAACAATAAAGATTTCCTTGGTGAAATGTCACACACTAGTTGAAACCGAGCTCTGTCAGGTTGTTCTCTCCACCCTTTATGAATCAGAATGAGTTCCTACTCTGGCTGTCAAGGGCTTTGTCTAATTAATCATTAAACAACTTACCAAAAGGGCTCACTGCTTTCATCAAAAGTGTTTCAGATTTCATTCCTGTGGAATCCTTTTGTCAAATGAGAAAGAAAAATAAGAGAAAAAAAAATTCATATTCATCCGACTGGGAGTTCACTAAAAATTAAATCTCACTACAGTTACAAGCCACAAGGATGCTTAGGGGACTTGAGCATCTCCCCTGGGAAGAGAGCCTGAGAGCCCTGGGGCTGTTTAGTCTGGAGAAGAGAAGGCTGAGAGGGGATCTGATCAATGTCTCTCAATAGCTGAGGGGTGGGTGCCAAGTGGAGGGGGCGAGGCTCTGCTGGGTGGTTCACAGTGATAAGACAAGGAACAATGGATACAAACTTGAACATAGATTTCAGCTCAACATGAGGAGAAACTTCTTTGGAGTGAGGGTGACAGAGCACTGCAACAGGCTGCCCAGGGGGATTGTGGAGTCTCCTTCTCTGGAGACTTTCCAACCCCACCTGGATGCATTCCTGTGTGGACTGCCCTGGGTGATGCTGCTCTGGCAGGGGGGTTGGAGCTGATGATCTCTGGAGGTCCCTTCCAACCTCTGATATACTGTGAGACTGTGATACTGTGATATCTCTGCTGCTGCTTCTGGTCAGGCTAAATTTGACTGCTGGAAGTGGTCCCTTGGCCAGGCTAATTCCAGCAGGCATCAGTGGGAGGCCAAAAGATTTAGGTATTCAGAGGCTCACAGGATGTTAGGGGTTGGAAGGCACCTTCAGAGATCATCGAGTCCAACCCCCCTGCCAGAGCAGGACCATAGAATCCAGCACAGGTCACACAGGAACACATCCAGATGGGTCTTGAAAGTCTCCAGAGAAGGAGATAGGGATCTGCTGGAGAGAGTACAACAGAGGGCTGCCAGGATGATTGAGGGACTGGAGCACTGCCTGATGAGGAGAGGCTGAGAGCCTGTTTTGTCTGCAGAGGAGAAGACTGAGAGGGGATTTAATAAATGTTCATAAATATCTGAGGGCTGGGGGTCAAGAGGGAGGGGACAGGCTCTGCTCACTTGCACCCTGGGATAGGACAAGGGGCAATGGATAGAAACTCCAGCACAGGAGGTTCCACCTCAACATGAGGAAGAACTTCTTTACTATAAGGGTCACAAAACACTGGAACAGGCTGCCTAAAGGGGTTGTGGAGTCTCCTTGTTGGAGACTTTCAAGACCCATCTGGATGCATTCCTGTGCAACCCTTCAGGTAGTTGTAGACAGCAATGTGGTCAACCCTGAGCCTCCTCTTCTCCAGGCTAAACACCCCCAGCTCCCTCAGCCTCTCCTCACAGGGCTGTGCTCCAGACCCCTCCCCAGCTTTGTTGCCCTTCTCTGGACACCTTCCAGCATCTCAACATCTTTCTCGAATTGAGGAGCCCAGAACTGGACACAGGACTCAAGGTGTGGTCTAACCAGTGCTGAGCACAGGGCAGAATGACTTCCCTGCTCCTGCTGGCCACACTATGCCTGATCCAAGCCAGGATGTCATTTGCCTTCTTGGCCACCTGGGCACACTGCTGGCTCATGTGCAGCTTCTGTCAACCAAGCTCTCCCTAGCTTGGTGCCTAACAGTGCATTGTTTAGTGCTGTTGGTTGGGTCTGGGGCAGAGGTGATTTCCTTATCTTTGTGGAAAAGGGAGGAACAGTCATGAAGATGAAACATCATTTCTTGTGCCTTTATGTTTCTAAAAACCACAGATAAGTGATATGAAATATTTGGATCTTTTTTTAGTCTGCATGATTCACATGTGCGTTGCCATATGCCTGAAGCTAGGGAAGAGTATTTTATCTTCTATCAGCCTGTGCTCCATGTGATGTTCTTCACAATTGTATCAGAAATGTCTTACTCAGCTGGGCCCAAAGCCTGAAGGGTTCCATTTGTGCCTTTGGTTCTTTCATCATGTGTGTGCCCTAGGTGAGGATAAAGATCTTCTGAGATATTGTCAGGTTTTGAGAATGTAAGAAGCTAAACAAGATTCAGTCTCACTGCTCCTCCTTAGGATTTCATAGAATTATTGAGGCTGGAAAAGACCTCTGAGGCCATCAAGTCCAGCCTATGATCTAACACCATGACATCAGCTAAACCATGCCACCAAGTGCCACATCCAATCTTGTTTGCAAGGGTGGTCACAAAGCCTTTTTTGGTTTCTCATAAGCTGTGCCCAAGAGGGTAAAGGTCAGCCCCTTTGCAGGGTTTTGTATCTTCCATCTGCTTTTTGAGGTGGATGTAATAAAATCAAGAAAGTGACAAATTATCTGCCTCAGCACCAAGAAAGAAAAACAATCATTCATAAAAATCATGCATAGTTGTTGCTATTTTACCTCATCTCATTTTATGGAGAAAATCAAACTCTTTAAGTTTGTTTTTCTTGAGCTGTCTAAGTAATAAACTACATCTGTACTTTCCAGTACTTTCTTTTGAGGATCCCCTTGTAAACTAGGAAATACTTCAAAATACAAAAAATTGATAACATTTGGAGATTGGAGGAAACCCCTAAATCTGAACTCAAATTAATGAATTTGACAGGCTGGAGAGGTGAGCCCAAGCCAACCTCAGGAGGTTCAACAAGTGTAAAGTCTTGCATCTGAGTCAGGGTAATGCCAAGCAGTGGCTGGGCAGGGACTGGCTTGAGAGCAGCCCTCAAGAAAAGGACTTGGGGGTGCTGGGGAGGAGAAGCTCACCAGGAGCCAGCAGTGAGCACTTGCAGCCCAGAAAGCCAACCAGAGCCTGGGCTGCAGCAAGAGAAGTGTGGCCAGCAGGGCCAGGGAGGTGATTCTCCCTCTCTGCTCAGCTCTGGTGTGACCACACCTGGAGCACTGTGTCCAGTTCTGGAGCCTCTATTACAAGAGGGATCTGGAGGTGCTGGAAGGTGTCCAGAGAAGGGCCACCAGGATGAGCAGAGGGCTGGAGCTCCTCTCCTATGGAGACAGACTGAGAGAGTTGGGGCTGTTCAGTCTGGAGAAGAGAAGGCTCTGAGGAGACCTTCTTGTGGCCTTCCAGTATCTGAAGGGGGCTACAAGAAAGCTGGGGAGGGACTTCTTAGGGTGTCAAGGAGTGATAGGACTGGGGGGAATGGATCCAAGCTAGAGGAGGGGAGATTTAGATTAGACATTAGGAAGAAGTTCTTCTCCATGAGGATGGTAGGACACTGGCACAGATTGCCCAGGGAGGTGGTGGAAGCCTCATCCCTGGAGGTTTTTGCAGCCAGGCTGGATGTGGCTGTGAGCAACCTGCTGTAGTGTGAGGTGTCCCTGCCCATGGCAAGGGGGTTAGAACTGGATGATCTCTGAGGTCCCTTCCAACCCTGACAATTCCATGATTCTATGACTGAGTTCCTTTGAAAGAGGGTTCTCAGGCAGAGCAGTAGAAGTAGGATAGCTGATCAGGAGCAGATCACGAGTGCAAAGTGTATTTCCTGGGCTTATGATGACTGTGAAGACTCATGCTCTGTACCATCCTGTTCTCTCTTCCCTCCTAGGCTTCTCCCATCACCCAGAAATGAGATTAGTGGAAAGAAAGAAGTATGCTTTCCTTAGCAGGCTTTTTTTAGCATGCTGAGAGGATGATGACAAGAAGTAGGATAGGATGAGACAGAAAATAGGAGTGGTTTTGTTCAGGTTTGCAAGATAATGGGATGATTTACATTGCAGGAGAGGAATGCCTCAGGTTGTTTTCCTTCAAACATACTAGGAGGTGGTACAAGACCTGCTGGTGGTTTCACTGCCAAAGCTACTGCCCACGACTGTACAGATTCAGGTTCTTGTGAAAGACTGTTAGAGACAAGACCAAAGGAAAAACTACTCTTGCAAGCAACACTCCTCCTGCCCCAAAACAAACAACAGCAAGGGTGGTTTGGGTAGCAATTTGTAGGAGGAGACCTGAGGCTTTTCATCCTTTCATTAAGGCTGGGATCTAGGAAAAGGACCTGAAGGCTAAGAGAGAAAGAAGGATGCAGTTGTGAAACAAACGCAAAAAAAAAAAAGAGAGAAAAGAAAAGCAAAGACTGATAGGGAATAATAAGTTGAGAAATGAATTTGCAGTGGTGGAAAGGGATGTGAGAAAGCAGGCAGATAATGGAATGGCAAAAGAGAAAATGAGGGAAGCTGGTTGCAACAGAGGAGAGGAAGATATGATTGAGATAACTGAGAGGTGGAACCTAAGACAGAGCAATGAAGCTGTACATGAGGCTGTGATATAGAAAAGGAAGCCAAATGATCTGCAGGTGAAGGAGATAAAAGATGGGAACAAGTCTGAGATTCACCTCTGCACCAGAGAGGTTCATTCTCTGACCCAAGCAGTTCAGTCCCAAGTTTTGACAGAACTTGTTCAGTCAAAAACAAGGGAATGAGATGAGGACCACAAGTTGCAAAATATCAGAGTAGGGATGGCAGGAGGTGCTGACAGAGGGACCTTGACAGGCTGCAGGGCTGGGCACAAGCCAACCTCATGAGGTTCAACAAGACCAAGTGCAAGGTCCTGCATCTGGGTTGGGGCAATCCCAGGCACTGATATAGGCTGGAGGGGAATTTACTTGAGAGCAGCCCTGAGGAGAGGGACTTGGGGGTGCTGGTGGAGGAGAAGATCAACAGGAGCCAGCAGTGTGCACTTGCAGCCCAGAAAGTGAAGCAGAGCCTGGGCTGCAGCAAGAGAAGTGTGGCCAGCAGGGCAAGGGAGGTGATTCTCCCCCTCTGCTCATCTCTGGTGAGACCCCACCTGGAGTACTGTGTCCAGTTCTGGATCCCCTACCTCAAGAATGATTTAGAGGTGCTGGATCATGTCCAGAGAAGGGCCATGAGGATGATCAGAGGGCTGGAGCTCCTCTCCTATGGAGACAGACTGAGAGAGTTGGGGCTGCACAGTCTGGAGAGGAGAAGGCCTTCCAGTATCTGAAGAGGTCTACAAGAAAGCTGGGGAAGGACTTTTTAGGGTGTCAGGTAGTGATAGCACTAGGGGTATGGATCCAAGCTAGAAGTGCGTAGATTCAGATTGGATTTTGGGAAGAAATTCTTCTCCATGAGGGTGGTGAGACACTGGAAGAGGTTGCCCAGGGATGTGGTAGAAGCCTCATCCCTGGAGGCTTTTAAGGCCAGGCTGGATGTGGCTGTGAGCAACCTGCTGTAGTGTGAGGTGTCCCTGCCTATGGCAGGGGAGTTGGAACTGGATGATCCTTGAGGTCCCTTTGACCCCTAAGGATTCTATGGTTCTGTGATAGAGGTAGATGGACAGAGGACACAAGAGTTGTCAGGAAATGTCTTGGATGAACACACTGGAGTGAGAAAAGCCATTTGAACTGAATGACACTATTGGGAGAAGAAAGAATGTGCATGTATTAGTTATTAATGATCTGGAACTAGGAATTAGAAAGTTCCTGAGCATCCCATCAGAAGGCTCTGGTTGCTGTCACATTAGGAGCAGAGCATGCAGGCACATCCTGCAGTACCTTCAGGTGGGGCTTGGTAAGTTTGGGGGTGTAATTGTATCCAAGATTGATATCCATGATGGGAGAGACCAGATTGGATGTTGTAGGAGGACCTTCCTTGTACCTGCCCTAACCTTCCTTTCCTAATAACGATGCTATTGACACATAGATATTGACCAGGACAGGTGCAGACAGACACATATTTGCCTCACTCGCTTTCCAAGCCAGCTGGATGCCACCCACCTCTGGAATCTGTGTGGCTGGCTGTGCCCAGGTTGTTGAATCTGTGCAAATGCATCACTTCCAGATCTGAACTGCCCTGCTTTTGCCTGACTCGGAGTGTGGGCGAGGGACTCCACACCTATCTGTACACCCTCAGAGGGCTGCACAGGGCTCACACACTCAGTGCCTCAGAGGAGTGTGAAAACTACTTAGAATAGGGGAGCAAGGGGCTGCACAAGCTGCTGTAGCAGGGCTGAGGGGACTTGAGATCCCAGAAGGAATGAAACAGCAACAGCGAGACCTGGACAGGCAGCACCTGGACAGAGAGGAACCTAATGAGGTTCAACAAGGATCAGTGCAGAGTCCTGCACCTGGGCAGGAAGAATAAACTGCAGCAGGACAGGTTGGGAGGTGATCTGCTGGAGAGCAGCCCCAAGGAGAAGGACCTGGGAGTGCTGGTGGGCAACAAGTTCTGACTGGGACAGCAATGTGCCCTGGTGGCCAAGAAGGCCAATGGGGTCCTGGGGTGCATCCAGAGGAGTGTGTCCAGCAGATCCAGGGAGGTTCTCCTCCCCTTCTACTCTGCCCTCACCTGGAATATTGCATCCAGTTCTGGGCTCCCCAGTTCAAGAGGGACGGGGATCTACTGAAGAGAGTCCAACAGAGAGCTCCAAGGATACTGAAGAGACTGAAGCACTGTCCTGTGAGGAGAGGCTGAGAGCCCTGGGGCTGTTCAGTCTGGAGAGTAGAAGACTGAGAGGGGATTTAATCAATGTCTCTAAGTATCTGAGGGCTGGGGATCAAGAGGGAGGGGACAGGATCTGCTCAGTTGCACCCTGGGATAGGACAAGGGGCAATGGATAGAAATTCCAGCACAGGAGGTTCCACCTCAACATGAGGAGGAAATTCTGCACTGTGAGGGTGACAGAGCACTGGAACAGGCTGCCCAGAGAGGTTATGGAGTCTCCTTCTCTGGAGACTTTCCAGCCCCATCTGGCTGCATTCCTGTGTGACCTGTGCTGGATTCTATGGTGCTGCTCTGGAAGGGGGATTGGACCCGATGATCTCTGGAGGTCCCTTCCAACCCCTAACATACTGTGATCTGTGATGCTGTTATCCACTAATCCCTGGGTATCACAGCAGCATGCTCAGGAGTCACCTGCAACATCTCCCTGGTCACTTTGGTATGGCAGTGTGATGTTTGGTAGCAGACTAGAAGTCTGATTCACAAAGCCTCTCTGTGTGCACATGTCAGCAGTAGTGATGACTTACATCTTTGATGGCCCTGCAGGCTGTGCTGAGCTCCTAGACAACACTGTCCAGTGGAGATGATGCCACTGTTCCTCCTAGTTAGAGCATCCCTTCGTTGTCATCATACTTCACATCATAATCCCAGAAGCTGCACTGCTCCTCAACAAATGGACAACTGCAGTGTCCACAGCCATCTGCTGCTTCAAGTTATGTTCCAGCGCTCTAGGACTGGTATTTGTACATTTGGAAGGAAGTTTGTGCATTCTAGGCCTGTGAGACATTATTTCTAATTGCTAAGGTAGACATTGCAGGGCTTAGTTGTCTCCATGAACAAGAGCCTGTCCTGGTCTGAGCTAGAACAGAACTGATTCTGTTCAGTGATTTTATCTTTCAGCTCAGTCTCTTGTAAGTGACTGCCCTGTGTGCACTTCCCAGCCTGCTTCCACAGGCAGTGTCTGTTTCTAGCAGTGATAACACTCAGTCTTTGGAGTTACTACCAAGGACTGGTGTGCAGAAAGGCTCCTCCTTATCACAGAAACATTCAGGTTGGAAAAGACCCTCAGAATCATCAAGTCCAACTCAGAACCCTACCCTACAAGGGTCACCCCTAAACCATAGCCCCAAGCACCACATCCAAACCACCTTGAAACACAGGGCCAGGAACGTTCTTCTCCCTCTCTACTCTGCCCTGCTGAGACCACAGCTGCAATCCTGTGTCCAGTTTTGAGCTCCCCAGTTCAAGAGAGACAGAGACCTGCTGGAGAGAGTCCAAGGGAGAGCCAGGAGGATGCTTAGGGGACTTCAGCACCTCCCCTGTGAAGAGAGACTGAGAGCCCTGGGGCTGTTTAGTGTGGAGAAGAGAAGGCTGAGAGGGGATCTGATCAATGTCTATCAGCATCTGAGGGGTGGGGGTCAAGTGGAGGGGGCCAGGCTCTTTTGGTGCTGTACAGTGATAAGACAAGGAACAATGGATACAAACTTGAACACAGAAGGTTTCACCTTAACATGAGGAGAAACTTCTTTGCAGTGAGGGTGACAGAGCACTGGAACAGGCTACCCAGAGAGTTGTGGAGTCTCCCTTCCTGGAGACTTTCCAACCCCACCTGGATGCATTCCTGTGTGGACTGCCCTGGGTGATGCTGCTCTGGCAGGGGGGTTGGAGCTGATGATCTCTGGAGGTCCCTTCCAACCTCTGCTGTACTGTGATACTCTGACAGTTTACTTTTCCAATCCAATCTCTCACTTATTCCCATTTCTTTCCTTTGGGAAGGGAGAGAGGTTGATAGAAAGCCTCTGTCACTTATCCAGTGGCCAGCCCAGTCCTATGCTTGACACCCTTTATCCTGCCAGTTCCTCTCCTGCCATCCTGACTGCTGGCCCAGCCCTTCTGCCCTCCTAGTGAAGCGCTGTGCCTGTGACCGGCTCACGCCGTTTGTGCTGTGACCCACCTGGGACCATTCCCACGCTCCTTGGAGCTTTGCATGATTGGCTGCTGGGCTCACCTGCCAGCAGGTAGCTGTGGCCATGTGTGCCTTCCTTTGATGAAGAAGTTATTATCATAGGTGAGATGTGGAGTGCTTCATCTTGCGACATTTCTGCTGCCCCCCCAGCCCCAGCCCTAGGCAGAGAGAGATAGAGAGAGATGACACAGGAAGAATGACAACTTGTGCTTTCCAAATCACAACCTCACCTAGGACAACAGTTGATAACAAGTCCAAGCAAAACTCAGCTACTGACTCATCCTTCCCTCTCTTGTCCCACTGGGAATGATGGAGGATTTCTGTGAAACAAATAATGCTGACTTCAGTGAGATCCTTTTGAGTGACAGAAAAAGTAGAGGATTCTTGAGCCTATACCTTTATGACAGAAATGGCTGTGCAGGCATCCAGTGAGACCTGGACAGGCTGAGAGCTGGGCAAAGGAGAACCTAAAGAGGTTCAACAAGGATCAGTGCAGAGTCCTGCATCTAGGAAGGAAGAATAAACTGCAGCAGGACAGGTTGGGAGGGGATCTGCTGGAGAGCAGCCCCAAGGAGAAGGAGCTGGGAGTGCTGGTGGACAACAAGTTCTGCATGGGACAGCAATGTGCCCTGGGGGCCAAGAAGGACAATGGGGTCCTGGGGTGCATTGAGAGGAGTGTGTCCAGCAGATCCAGGGAGGTTCTCCTCCCCCTCTACTCTGCCCTGGTGAGACCTCACCTGGAATACTGCATCCAGTTCTGGGCTCCCCAGTTCAGGAGGGACAGGGATCTGCTGGAGAGAGTCCAATGGAGGACCATAAGGATGCTGAAGGGACTGGATCACTCTGTAAGGACAGGCTGAGAGCCCTGGGGCTGTTTAATCTGGAGAAAAAAAAGACTGAGAGGGCATTTAATAAATCTTTATAAATATCTGAGGGTTGGGGGTCGAGAGGGAGGGGACACTTGCACGCTGGGATAGGACAAGGGGCAATGGATGTAAACTCCAGCACAGGAGGTTCCACCTCAACATGAGGAGGAACTTCTTTACTGTAAGGGTCACAGAGCACTGGAACAGGCTGCCCAAAGGGGTTGTGGAGTCTCCTTGTTGGAGACTTTCAATACCCATCTGGATGTGTTCCTGTGTGACCTGTGCTGGATTCTATGCTCCTGCTCTGGCAAGGGGTTGGACTTGATGATCTCTGAAGGCCTCTTCTAACCCCTAACATCCTGTGATCCTATAATAAAGCAATCCACAGCTATTAGCATCCTCTTAATAATACAGCACAGGAGGTTCCACCTCAACGTGAGGAGGAACTTCTTCACTGGGAGGGTCACAGAGCACTGGAACAGGCTCCCCACAGAGATTGTGGAGTCTCCTTTTCTGGAGACTTTCCAGCCCTGTCTGGATGCATTCCTGTGTGACCTGTGCTTGATTCTGTGGTCCTGCTCTGGCAGCAAGTTGGACTTGATCTCCAGAGGTGCCTTCCAACCCCTTACACTCTGTGATCCTGTGAAATTTGTCTCCATTTTTTTTTTCCCCCAGAGCTAGGCTGCTTTCCCCAGTGGACCTGTGGTGGAAATAAGTGAAACATGTTTTTCTTGTGTGACTGTATTAAAATGAAGTACAGCATTGCAGTTTTCACACAGCTGCACCCTACCATAGTTGGCTCATCTGAACAGCTTAAGACCATGGAGTGTTTCACACAGGATCATTTATTTAAGTGTGGGAGGTTCTGTCCTTTTACCTAGTGCCCTGGACTAGGACAAAAGCCACATGCTTAGGTTTGGTTTTTTTTTTTTTCATTCTCAGGCTTTGTCATTTTTCAGCATCTCTCTTCTCCTTTGACATCACTGCCAGAGGAGAAGAAGCCTCAGCAGAGTCTGCAACCAGGCTAGCCAGAAAGGAAAGTTTTGGAAAACTCATCATCTCCCCCTAGGATTACCACAAGCTGCAAGCTGGGAGAATTCTTCCAAGTGTTAATTTTTTCATGGAAATGAAGCTGCCAGGATCTTGTATGTGCAGAATGAAATTGCCATAGCTTGTGTCCCTTCAAATTTGCTTTGTTTCCCCATTTGGCCTTCTTTTAAGTGTAACCAAACACTGGCTTTAATTTACACATAATGAGAAACTTCTTCTTCCCAGATCTGTTGCAATAATATTCAGCCCAACAGAAGTTGCCAGCTGCACTGTAAACCTCTTGAAAGCATCTTTGGGTTTTTTGTTTTGCTTTGTTTTGTTTTTTAGCAGAAGCCTTGTCACAGCCTTGATGGAGTCTTCTATAGCTATATGTAACTCCATAAACATATATTGCTGCTGGACAGCAAGTTCTGCATGGGACAGCAATGTGCTCTTGTGGCCAGGAGAGCCAATGGGATCCTGGGATGTATCAAGAAAAGTGTGGCCAGCAGGACTAGGGAAGTTCTTCTGTCTCTCTACTCTGCCCTGCTGAGACCACAGCTGCAATCCTGTGTCCAGTTTTGGGCTCCCAAGTTCAAGAGAGACAGAGACCTGCTGGAGAGAATCCAATGGAGAGCCAGGAGGATGCTTAGGGGACTTGAGCATCTCCCCTGTGAAGAGAGCCTGAGAGCCCTGGGGCTGTTTAGTGTGGAGAAGACTGAGAGGGGATCTGATCAATGTCTCTCAATAGCTGAGGGGTGGGGGTCAAGTGGAGGGGGCCAGGCTCTTTTGGGTGGTTCACAGTGATAAGACAAGGAACAATGGAGACAAACTTGAACATGGAAAGTTTCATCTGAACATGAGGAGAAACTTCTTTGGAGTGAGGGTGACAGAGCACTGGAACAGGCTGCCCAGGGGGGTTGTGGAGTCTGTTTCTCAGGACACTTTCCAACCCCACCTGGATGCATTCCTGTGCAGACTCCCCGGGGTGATGCTGCTCTGGCAGGGGGGTTGGACCTGATGATCTCTGGAGGTTCCTTCCAACCTCTGATATACTGTGAGACTGTGATACTGGGATATACTTGGCATTGACACAGTAACAACACTGGTTTGGCACAGTTGCCATCCTTCACTGCTCAGCTCCTGCTGCTTTTTCAGACAACTGGCAAAAGCACTGAGTGGAGTTCCACCTCGCTCTGTGGTGTTCAGTTACTGATAGAATCACAGAATCAACCAGGTTGGAAGAGACCTCCAAGATCATCAAGTTCTGGTGTGGTGGGACAGTCATGGAATCAGAGAATGCTTTAGGGGGGAAGGGACCTCTAAAGGTCATCTAGTCCAACCCCCTTGCAGTGTGCAGGGACATCCTCCACTAGATCAAGTTTCTCAGAGCCCTGTTGAGCCTCACCTTGAATATCTCCAAGATTGGGGCCTCAGGAACTTTCCTGGCCTTCCAGTGCTCCTCTATCCTCATGGTAAAGAATTCATTCCTAACATTCAATCTAAACCTACTCTTCTCTAATTTCAAACCACTACCACTTGCCCTGTCACTGCAGGACTTTGTAAACAGTCTCTCTCCAGCCTTAACTACTGGAAGGCTACTACTAGTCTCCTTGAAGCCTCCTCTCCTCCAGGCTGAACACCCCCAGCTCCCTCAGCCTGTCCTCATAGCAGAGGTGTTCTAGCCCCTGAGCATCTTTGTGTCTCTCCTCAGGTCCACCAACTTCCTGTGCTGAGGGCTCCAGACCTGCACACAGTACTCCAGGTGAGGTCTCAGCAGAGCAGAGCAAAGTGTCAGAATCACCTCTCTGGATCTGCTGACACCTCTTCTTTTGATGCAGCTCAGGGTGCTGTTTGCCTTCTGGGCTGCAAGTGCACACTGCCTGCTCATGGCCAGCTTCTCTCCACAAGAACTCCCAAGTCCTTTTCTGCAGGGCTGCAAGCTTGTCCAGGTCCTTCTGGATGACATCCCATCCCTCTGCTGTATCTCATGCACCACTCAGCTTGGTCTCATCTCCAAACATGCTGATGCAGTCCTCCCTGCTCCTTCCCTTGACTGAACTGCCTGGGTCCTAGAGAAGGCCTTGCAGCTTGACCATCCACCCATACACTGGATCCTGCTTTGATGGTCTCTTGAGGTCCCTTCCAAGCTCTAACGTACTGTGATACACACTTTGACCTCTCCAAAGCCACCTAGCCAAAGCACCCCTGCAAAGATCAGGGATGGAAATAGGAGAGCCTGAATTCAGTTAATTAAGGCTCAGGGGTTTGGGGCACGGTGTCTCCTTCTCAGGTTCTTGCTGGCCCAGATATGATCAATCAGTAACCACATCCAGAGCCTCCCACACAGGAGTTCTGTACAGGCTGTGCTTTGGTGGGAGGACCTGCACTCCCTGCTGCCTGCCACCCTGTCCCCAGAGGGATTTGTTCCACAGCAGTAAGCACAGTCTCTATGCCACAGGAGATCACTTAGGGCACAAGCAAAGTTCTGCCAGATTTGTTGGCCATGCTTTTTGCCCAAACACCAACCTAACTGTGCTGCTACAGCTGCATTTCTGGGCACCCTGTTGAACTCCAACTCACAGCCCAGTGCTGGACTGCTCTATGCCTGGCCCTTTCCCTTTGCTTCAGCCAGGTTTGATGGTCTTAACAGGAATAAAGCATCCAGGGTGGAAGCCCATGTGAGATACTTCATGCTCCAGGAGAGGATTTAGTGTTGTTGCTGCTGGTGGCTGCCTCAAATCCTCTTAGAAATGAGGCCTGCAAAAATATCAAGATTTGGCCAAACATCCAGCCAGAACTAGGACAGCAGCTGGAAATGTGCTGCATGTGTGTAGAAAACATTGCATGGGTTTTGTGGAAGGTGTTCAAAAGCTGTTAAAGGCAGGAATTGTGTCATGGCAGCTGTACAGGTTTGTCTGCAGCAAAACAGGTAAGGAAAGCCTTCTTTGGGCTGTGTATAAGCCCTGAGTTAGACTGTGACTCTTTGTTCCATCTGGAGTCAAGCTATCTGAAGTCCTGCCAGCTCCCTTCTGCAGCCTCTGCAGAAAGGCACCTTCAGAGAACAGGGTCACAGTCTCACAGTACATCAGAGGTTGGAAGGGACCTCCAGAGATCATCAGGTCCAACCCCCCTGCCAGAGCAGCATCACTTAGGGTAGTCTGCACAGGAATGCATCCAGGTGGGGTTGGAAAGGCTCCAGAGAAGGAGACTCCACAACCCCCTTGGGGAGTCTGTTCCAGTGCTCTGTCAGCCTCACTGGAAAGAAGTTTCTCCTCATGTTGAGCTGAAATCTTCTATGTTCAAGCTTGTACCTGTTGTTCCTTGGCCTATCACTGTGAACCACCCAGCAGAGCCTGGCCCCCTCCACTTGACACCCACCCCTCACATATTGATAGACATTGATCAGATCCCCTCTCAGCCTTCTCTTCTCCAGACTAAACAGCCCCAGGGCTCTCAGGCTCTCTTCACAGGGGAGATGCTCAAGTCCCCTAAGCATCCTCCTGGCTCTCCTTTGGATTCTCTCCAGCAGGTCTCTGTCTCCCTTGAAATGAGGAGCTCAAAACTGGACACAGGATTGCAGCTGTGGTCTCCCTACCTGGCAGAGGTAGGGAGGTAAAAGAACCTCCCCAGACCTGCTGGCCACACTTTTCTTGATGCACCCCAGGATACCATTGGTCATTTTACCTAAGAATTAGGAAGTCCCCCTGAAACTCTGGACAGTGTCTGCAGACAGCATGAAGGACTTGTGAGCCTCTCATGTGGCACCTGAGGGATGCAGCAGGTGTTAGAAGGCACCAATCCAGAAGATAACAATGACTGTGCAGCTTTCTCCTTCAGTGAATACAGCATTTTCTCCACAGAGAGAATAAAAATGCCTGCTGGTTAAGCTGTGTAAGCCAGTGCAGCTGAGGGACTTCTCCTATCATTACCCTGGATATAATCACAGAGTGACAGAATCTTATAGGTTGGAAGGAACCTAAACCTCCCCTGGCACAGTTTCAGGCCATTTCTTCTCTTTCTGTCACTTGATACTGGGGGAAAGAGACCAACCCCCACCTCACTCCAGCCTCCTTTCAGGGAGTTATAGAGAGCCATGAGGTCTTCCCTGAGCCTGCTCTTCACAGAGTCACAGATTCACAGAATGTTAGGGGCTGGAAGGGATCTCAAAAGCTCATCCAGCCCAACCCCCCTGCCAGAGCAGGATCACCTAGAGCAGATCACACAGGAACACAGCCAGGTGGGTTTTGAATGTCTCCAGAGAGGGAGACTCCACAACCCCCTGGGCAGCCTGTTCCAGTCTGCTGTCACCCTCACAGGGAAAAAACTCTTCCTCCTGTTTCCATGGAACTTCCTATGGCTCAGCTTCCACCACTGCCCCTTGTGCTGGCATTGGGCATCACCCAGCAGAGCCTGGCTCCAGCCTCTGGGCACTCCCCCTGCACATCTTTATCAACATCAATGAGGTCACCTCTCAAGCTCCTCTTCTCCATCTCTTGTCCTATCCCTGGTCTAGTTGATTGGATAGGGCTGGGTGATAGGTTGGACTGGATGATCTTGGAGGTCTTTTCCAGCCTGATTGATTCTATGATTCCAAGCTAAAGAGCCCCAGCTCCCTCAGTCTCTCCTTGTAATAAGCAGTTTCTTTCAGCCTGATTGTATTGCTAAAAAGAAAAAAAAAAAAAAAAAAAAAAAAAAGAGAAAATAACTTGCACTGAAGGGAACTCCACTCTTTTGGTGCTGCAGCACAGACACACCAGAGGATACCAAACATCTGGATGAATTACATCCTCAAGAAGCAGAAGGTGAATCCTGTTGGAAACAGTATAAAGTCACTACAGCCTTTGAGTAGTCCATGAAGCATTCACCACAAGCCCTATCATGGAATAACTGAAAGTATCCTTTTGGTGCTGTCCCAAGTATAGCAGCACACTGCTGACAAGGCAGCCAACAGCAGGGATTGCTGGGGAAGGAGTCAGGGATCTGAGCCAGAGCAGACTGGACTCAATAAGTCTTTCCATTTGCTTTAGTGGACTTAGAGCTCAGCTTTTAATGACTCACACACTCCATGGTGCTGACCTAGGCACCCTTCCTTCCTAAGGAAGCTGAACTTGGCACCAGAAGTGAGAGGATGCCATCACTAGCCTGGGTTTGCTCTCTGACTGCTGTCCCAGCCTTTGAATATAGAGATGTTAGAAGATAAAAATCATAGAACTGTTGAGGATGGCAGATCATCAAGTCCAACTGCTCACCTAGAGCTCACAATTCCATGAGCACTGCTAAACCACTACCACTACACCATGTCCCTAAGCACCACATCCATGGATCTTTCAAATATCTCCAAGGGATGGTGACTCCACCACCTCCCTGGGCAGCCTGTTCCACTGCCTGATAATCCTTTCTGGGAAGACACTTTTTTTTCTAATGTCCAACCTGGAAATCCCCTGGCACAACTGGAGGCCATTCCCTCTTGCTGCATGTGAAAAGGGAATGTGCTCCACCTTGCTCCGACCTCCTATGAGGTAGTTGTAGAAGGGGATGAGATCTCCCCTCAGCCTCCTCCAGACTAAACAACTTCAGTGCCCTCAGCCATTCCTCAAAAGATTTGTGTTCCAGGCCCTTCACCAGCTCAGTTGCTCTTCTTTGGACACACCCCAGCACCTCAATGTCCTTCTTGTGGTGAGGGGGCCAAAAGCTGTGTGGCCTCAACACAGTATCCTTTTGCCTCCTTGATGAAAATCAGATGACATAGATTATTTGACCTATTCCAGTGGTCTTGATACAGAGCAAGATGGAGCAGGTCCAGAGGAGGGCCACGAATGTGATCAGGGGGTTGGAGCTCCTCTACTACGAGGACAGGCTGAGGGAGCTGGGGGTGTTCAGCCTGGAGAAGAGGAGGCTCTGGGGAGACCTAATAGCAGCCTGCCAGGACCTGAAAGAAAAGACCTCTAAGATCATCAAGTCCAACCATCACCCCAACACCATCATGGCCATTAAACCATGCCCAAAGTGCCATGTCCACACATTTCTTGAACGCCTGTAGGAATGGTGACTCCACCACCTCCCTGGGCAGCCTGTTCCAATGTCTGACCACTCTTTCTATAAAGAATGTTTTCCTTGCATCTGAACCTCCCCTCACTCAGTTTCATGCCATTTCCTCTTGTCCTACCACCTGATACTAGAGAGAAGAGACCAACCCCCACCTCATTACAGCCTACTTCCAGGGAGTTGTAGAGAGCCTCCTCTTCTCCAGACTGAACAATCCCAGTTCCCTCAGCCATTCCTCATGTAGTGTGGAGCCCACTAGCACATTACACTTAAGTCCCTCCTCCATCATTGCAGATAAATGCCTAATCTAGTGATTAGCCCTCTATAAATAACACAGCTTAGCAAGTGAAGGTTAGATGGCTGGTGGGCTGTGTGGTGTAAATGCTGGGCTTGTCTTGACACCTTTTATTTATGAGAAAATAAGCAAGGTCTTGATAAGCAATTGGTGCTCAAAAGAAAATAAAAAATAAAATCCCAAACCCTTCCATTTTATTTGGAAATCTATGAGAGGTGAGGAACTTCTACTTGAGGTACAGGACTAAAACACTGAGTCATTCCTGTCACAACATTAACATGCCACAGGATCATAGAATCATCCAGGCTGGAAGGGACCTCCAAAGCTCATCCAGTCCAACCCCCCTGCAGTCAGCAGGGACATCCCCAACTAGATCAGGCTGCCCACAGCCCTGTCGAGCCCCACCTTGAATATCTGCAGAGATGGGGCCTCAGCCACCTCCCTGGGCAACCTCTTCCAGTGTTCCTCTACTCTCATAGTAAAGAACTTGTTCCTAACATCCAATCTAAATCTGCTCTTCTCTAATTTCAAACCATGGTCCCTCATCCAACTGCAGGCCTTGTAAATAGAATCATAGAATCAGTCAGGGTTGGAAGGGACCACAAGGATCATCCAGTTCCAACCCCCTGCCATGGGCAGGGACACCTCACACTAGATCAGGCTGGCCAGAGCCTCATCCAGCCTGGCCTTAAACACCTCCAGGGATGGAGCCTCAATCACCTCCCTGGACAACCCATTCCAGGCTCTCACCACTCTTTCTCCAGCCTTTTTACAGGCCCCCTTCACATACTGGAAGGTGGTGATTAGGTCTCCCTGGAGCCTTCTCTTCTGCAGGTTGAACAACCCCAGCTCCCTCAGCCTGTCCTCCAGCTCCAAACCCCTGATCATTTTTGTGGCCCTCTTCTGGACTTGCTCCATCAGGTCCATGTCCTTCCTGTATTAAGAGCTCCAGAGCTGGACACAGGTGCAGCCTTACCAGAACTGCATGATAACCTCTATCAATAACTCTTAAATTAAATATCTGTCTATTCAAATAAAAACTGGGAAGAAAGCAGCTCTGTCTTAAAATCTGGATTTCCTTAGAGCTCAGAATACTTTAAAAAATCTACATCATTTGGGTTTGATTCTTCATAATCTCTTACTGATTATGACTCGTGGAACCTGTACATACAGATCTCCAGATGTTAACCCAGACCTATAGAGGTTCTTCAGCAGATATTTCCTCATCACAGTTTACCCAGAAAAGCCTCATTTCTTCTGCCTGTCTTTGACCATCCCCCTCCTTTGAATGCTGTGACTTTCTTCTGCCACATCCCTGCCAAAGACATACCTTCTATTCTCTCTTGCAGCTGCTATCCCAGTAGGAAACTCTTCCCACTAGGATTAGGAAGAGATCAGACACAGGTGTGGTAGGATATTAGTCCAGATCTATTTCCTGACCATTCTCCTACTATTTCCCAAACGACCAGGGATAGAGCAGTTCACAAACCTACCACATCTGGGGACTAGAGCACAGGAGATCACAGAATCACAGAATTGTCAGGGTTGGAAGGGACCTCAAGGATCATCCAGTTCCAACCCCCTGCCATGGGCAGGGACACCTCACACTACAGCAGGTTGCTCACAGCCACATCCAGCCTGGCTGCAAAAACCTCCAGGGATGAGGCTTCCACCACCTCCCTGGGCAACCTGTGCCAGTGTCTCACCACCCTCATGGGGAAGAATTTCTTCCTAACATCCAATCTGAATCTCCCCACTTCTAGTTTTGCTCCATTCCCCCCAGTCCTATCACTCCCTGACACCCTCAAAAGTCCCTCCCCAGCTTTCTTGTAGCCCCCTTCTGATACTGGAAGGCCACAAGAAGGTCTTCTCAGAGCTTTTTTCTCTCCAGACTGAACAACCCCAACTCTCTCAGTCTGTCTCCCTATGAGAGCAGCTCCAGCCCTCTGATCATCCTCGTGGCCCTTCTCTGGACACCTTCCAGCACCTCCAGATCCTTCTTGTAATAGGGGCTCCAGAACTGGATGCAGTACTCCAGGTGGGGTCTCACCAGAGTGGAGAAGAGATCCCTGGAACTGAGAGGAGTAACAAAACCCAGTCCACTTTTGGAGCTTAACTGTTATTTCCAAAAGCTGTAGGTCCAAATCTAAGGAGATCTTCAATGGCATGAGCTTGACTTACTGCACATTTTAGAGATTTTCTGGCACTAGGCACAACTGATGATTTGTTAAACATTTACCCAGCTGGCACCATTGAAGTGAGGGCAAAATCCTGCCACCTTTAGGCAAGCAATTCTTTCATGAATAAGCTGGGCTGACAAATGGGGGAGGATGATGTTGAGTCATATGCATGTTCTATTTCCATATATCAGGCTCTGTTGCCAAGATACTCTGCAGAAAGAATCAGCTTTCTGAAAATGTGGAAGCCAGCAGGAGTGGAGAAGAAAAGCTGTGAAAACCTTGCTGAAGAGCAGAATGGTTTTGAGCAAACAGGATTAGGAAACCTGCTGGAGAGAATCCAAGGGAGAGCCAGGAGGATGCTTAGGGGACTTGAGCATCTCCCCTGGGAAGAGAGACTGAGAGCCCTGGGGCTGTTTAGTGTGGAGAAGAGAAGGCTGAGAGGGGATCTGATCAATGTCTCTCAATAGCTGAGGGGTGGATGTCAAGTAGAGGGGGCCAAACTCTTGGCTTGAACAGAGAAGGTTTCAGCTCAACATGAGGAGAAACTTCTTTAGAGAAGTGCAGAGGAAGGCAAGGAAGATGGGGAAGGGTCTGGAGAATAAATCTGATGAAGAGAGACTGAAGGAGCTGGGGATGGTTAGTTTGGAAAAGAGGAGGCTGAGGGGAGACCTCATTGCTCTCTACAACTACCTGAAAGAACACTGTGGAGAGGTTGGTGCTGGTCTCTTCTCACAGGGAATTAGTGATAGAACAAGAGGGAATGACCTCAAGCTGCCACTGGGTAGGTTTAGACTGGACAGTAGGAAACATTTTTTGCTGGCAAGAGTGGTCAGGCATTGGAATGTGCTGCCCAGGGAGGTGGTGGAGTCCCCAAGCCTGGATGTGTTTAAAGGTGGTTTGGATGTGGTGCTTGGGGATTTGGTTTGGGGATGACCCTTGTAGGGTAGGGTTGTGGGTTGGACTTGGTGCTCCTGAGGGGCTTTTCCAACCTGAATGATTCTGTGATTCTGTGACATATGAGTTACCCACCGAGTCAAAGGTGGCCACAGGACCCAAGCACTTCCATGCACCAGCACTGGTAGTTTGAAAGACATTCAGACCTTCTTCTAGACCTGTTTCTGTATGCAGCAAATGAATGCTTTGCTCATTGAGTACTGAGACTTCAGGATTGTGAGGTTAGCTGCTGCTGCTTGGTGTGGCTTTTCTGTATGATTCCTGTCACTCTGATAAACAGCTCTGAGATTTTTTGAAGCAAGCACATTTGCAACAATCTTTTTTCCTTTTTTGAAAGTGAAGTCTGGTTCTGTTTGTCTCATAAATGTCTGCACTGAACTGCTATTAAAAAAAGATATTCTTATTTTAAGGCCAGTGGAAACTCCATTAAAGAGCTTCAGAAAGTCATCAGCTCGTTAGGGTGATGGAAATTCAAATGTATGCAATGTCCCAATTTCAAACACATTATAAAACAGTGGGCAAGGAACCAAATGTGTTCTCTAGTCTTACTGTAACCTTCTCCTCCAGGATCTGCACAACTCAGGAGTCATTTTGTCATGCTGCATGCCAATGACTGCTCCTAGCTTGCTGCAGCTCCCAAAAGGTCTTTTTTCCTTCAGAGCTTCCTACACTGTTGTGGTGGTTTTAAGACTGTCTTTAATTTTTTTCTTCTCACAGAGTTCGAGCAGAAAAGTGAAAGAATGCAAATAAATCACTACTGGGTGTAAGAAAGCAAATTAATGGTTATTCTAAACACTTCTATTGGAGAGAGAGAAATGTTTAAGAGCCAGTACTCAAAACAAGACACAGGACAGTGGGGCAGTCCATTTTCTCTCAGTCTGTCTGCCTGCTTCTTTCCTGGCTGAAGATAGCACACACCTGCATACTGACCTTGACAAGCTAACAGCCTCTCTGCTGCTTGGCTTTCCTCGCAATTTCACAGTCTCACAGTATAGCAGAGATTGGAAGGGACCTCCAGAGATCATCAAGTCCAACCCCCCTGCCAGAGCAGCATCACCCAGGGGAGTCTGCACAGGAATGCATCCAGGTGGGGTTGGAAAGGCTCCAGAGAAGGAGACTCCACAACTCCCCTGGGCAGCCTGTTCCAGGGCTCTGTCAGCCTCACTGGAAAGAAGTTTCTCCTCATGTTGAGCTGAAAGATTCTATGTTCTAGTTGGAACCCATTGTTCCTTGTCTTATCACTGTGAACCACTGAAAAGAGGAAAAGAGCCTGGCCCCCTCCACTTGACACCCACCCCTCACGTATTGATACACATTGATGGGATCCCCTCTCAGTCTTCTCCAGGCTAAACAACTCCAGAGCTCTCAGTCTCTCTCGTTCTTCCCTCTTTGCTTTCTCTGTGGCAAAGGGTGGGAGGGAGGCCCCTTGGGAATGAAGCACAGCCCCTCAGAGGGGGCCAGAGGGCTTGGTTGTGCTTTTCTGTTGACTGTACATCTTTGTAAATGTTGTGAATTGTGTCTATTTGTACATATCCATTGCATTTCATCCTAGGTTGTAGCTTTGCCTGTAAATACAGCTTCATTTGCTTCCAGACTGAGCCAGCCTGGTTATTGTCAGTGTGGGAGAGGGATTTCAGCTCCCACACTGTAACAATTCATATTTGGGCACCCAACGTGGGGCAATTGCTTGTATGATTTATTTCTGCTCAGATTAGGAAGCAAAATGAACCTGCTTTGGATCCTATGGAGGTGGGGTTTGGAGTCCCAAATGCAGAAGTGACCTAGCAGAAAAGCCACTGCCACCCAACTGCAGCACATCATCCCAGGGAAAGCTGCAGGGGCATTCCCAGATTCCAGCCCTAACAATTTGATGATATTATGGTGCACTGAGCTCCTGTGTCAACCAAGACCCTCTACTTCTGAAATTTTGAAGTGCCAGGCCATTGACTGTACACATCCCAATAGATTCTGTTATCTCCATTATCCCTTACCTCCCCCCTCTCACACTGTAACAACTGCCACCTCTTAGAGTGGACTTTGGAATTAAGCACAGACATATCTCCATTAGCTACCCTGGGAAACACATGGAGGAGGAGCACTGCCCTCAAGAGTCCCACTGAATCACAGAATATTAGGGGCTGGAAAGGACCTCAAGAGTTCATCCAGCCTAATCACTCTGCCAGAGCAGATCACACAGGAACACATCTAGGAGGGTTTTGAATATCTCCAGAGAGGAAGACTCCACAACCACCCTTGGCAACCTGTTCCAGTGCTCTGTCACCCTCACAGTGAAAAGGTTTTTCCTTATGTTCCCTTGGAACCTCCTACGCTTCAGCTTGCACCCCTCCCCCCTTCTCCTGTTATTGGACATCACTGAGAAGAGCCTGGCTCTGTCCTCCCAACCCTTGCCCTTCATGTGTCTGACACACAGAATCACCTCCTTGAAGAGAACAGATGCCTCAAAGTCCAGCCATGTACTTGCAGCCGTGTTCAGAAAGGCAAGAACACTGGAACAGGTAGAAGCATTTCCTGTTCTCTTTAACAGCTGAACCCCCCTGCTGACAATTATGTCTGCACCCTCAATGTGGTACACAAGATTCAGCAGTGACCTTGGTCTGCACACCAGTCCTTGGTACTGACTCTAAACACTGAGTGTTATCACTGCTAGAAGCAGACACTGCCTGTGGAAGCAGGCTGGGAACTGCACAAAGTGCACTTAGAAGAGACTGAGCTGAAAGGTAAAATCACTGAACAGAATCAGTTCTGTTCTCACTCAAACCAGGTCAGCAGGGAAGTATTTTTCCATCAGCGCTGCTCTTGCTGTGTTTTTGTACCAAAAATAGCACCTGGAACATGTGATAGACATACATGAGGGTATAGCCCAGATTCTCCAGCAATCTCAGTTGCTAGGAGATGAATCAGAATCAGAGAATCCTGGAATCATAGAAGGGTCTGGGTTGGAAGGGACCTCCAAAGGTCATCCAGTCCAACCCCCTCTGCACTCAGCAGGGACATCCCCAACTAGATCAGGTCACCCAGAGCCCTGTTGAGCCCCACCTTGAATATCTCCAGGGATGAGGCCTCAACCACCTCCCTGGGCAACCTGTTCCAGTGTTCCACCATCCTCATGGTAAAGAACTTGTTCCTACCATCTGTGTTCTCACCGTGGAAAGCCAGGGAATTGTTTCTATCCATATTCCTTGTCCAAACAGTTCATTAAAATCAGCTGTCACCCAATCTGCAGCCTCTGTGGGGAGCACAGGCTGCACCTCACCCTCAGCTGGGCACAAGCTCACCAGAGTAACTGGTGGTCCCAAATCTCACAGCCTGATCACCAACCTCACTCAACAAAGCTAAAGTCTCAGAGACAGAAATATTTGGCTAGCAAGCAGCTGACCCAGTGGCAAGAGGCTTTCACACCACTCAGACCAGTGCCTGCCTGCCTATAAAGCCTTTCATCTGGATGAAATTTCATCTGTTGCAGAGGAGGACTGGAAGAGATGAGTCACTATGAATCATAGAATGGTCCAGGCTGGAAGGGACATCCAAAGGTCAGCCAGTCCAACCTCCCTGCAGTCAGCAGGGACATCCCCAACTAGATCAGGCTGCCCAGGGCCTCATTGAGCCTCACCTTGAATATCTCCAGGGATGGGACCTCAACCACCTCCCTGGGCAACCTGTTCCAATGTTCCACTACCCTTATAGTAAATAATTTGTTCCTAACATCCAATCTCAATCTGCTCTGCTCTAGTTTGAAGCCATTGCTCCTCGTCCTGTCCCCGCAGGCCTTTGCAAACAGTCTCTCTCCAGCCTTCCTGCAGCCCCCTTCTGCTGCTATTAGGTCTCCCCAGAGCCTCCTCTTCTTCAGGCTGAACACCCCCAGCTCCCTCAGCCTGTCCTCATAGCAGAGCTGCTCCAACCCCCTGAGCATTTTTGTGGCCCTCCTCTGGACCCTCTCCATCATCTCCATGTCCTTCCTATATTGAGGGCTCCAGACCTGCACACAGCACTGCAGGTGAGGTCTCAGCAGAGCAAAGTGTCAGAATCACCTCTCTGGTTCTGCTGGCCACACATCTTTGGATGCAGCCCAGGCTGTGATTTGCCTTCTGTGCTGCAAGCTCACACTGCCTGCTCCTGTCCAGTTTAATGATAAGGTCCCCAAGAGGGCCATACATAACAAAAGCACATCCAGACAGTGAGGGCACCTTTACATTTCCAGCCATTGGACTGGAGCATCATTGAGTGCAGCATGCAGCTGGTGAAGCTCAGGCTTGGGGAGGCCACACAGATTGTCACACAGCCCAGCAGTAGAGTTGAGTCTCAAACCCATTTTTCCTGCTGCTTTGTCTGGTGCCTCTTCAGAGTCCTGGGCCGAGCCCCAGATTAGATCAACTCTTCCTTACTTTGTAGGACAGATCTCTCCTGCTGAAGCTTTATGCCTTTGGGAGCCTGTTCTTGTGCTGACAAGTCTGACCTGGCTCAGCCTCTGTAATACAAACAGAAAGAGTTTTAGGGCACAGCTCCAAGGCCTCCAACACTTCCCAGAGAAGCACCTCCCAGGTAATGAGCTTAAATTCAAAGTACCCCCCAGGAAGTTTCCCTGGGCCAGCTCTCCACAGTGCTTTGAAGCAATTGTCCCTAGCAGGACCAGACCACACTTCTGTCCTTGCCAGTTTAGTCAGGCCCTCAGTCAACCCTGTCTGTCAAAATTCAGAACCCTCCTAAAAGCACCAGATGACCACCCATCAGCTACCACCAGCATCAGCCTTCTTCAAGTGACAGAGCCAAGGTGCTGCATCTTTGAGCAGACACAGGGCAGCTCAAAGCTGCTCGGGTCCTGGGGCCTGCCCAGCCTCTGCTGCTCTTGGGAGCTGGGCAATACTGGTCAGACTTGCTAAGCCACATGAAGGTGACCTTCTTGGTTAAGGGATTCCCTTTGCTGAGTGAATGCAGCTGCATTCAAACCTGGCTCTGGCCCTGGCCTTGGCCCTGGCCCTGCCTGCAGAGGATGTTACAGAGGGTAATAAAAACCAGGACTGCATTAGGCTGGTTGCAGCTGGAAACATCAGATGCTGATTAAAGAAGGGAGTGAAGGGAGAGGAAGGACAGAGAGTGGAGATGGGAGGTAGGAGGGAAGGAAGAAGCAGCTCAGCATCTCAGTGGAAGAGGCTTTGCTTGCTGGAATGATGGTGTAGATGGCTGCATACCCAAGTCCTCCTCCTGGGCACAGTGGCTGCCTTCAGCTTTCAGGCCCTTCTCAAATAAATGAGTTGTCACTGTCCTGGCTCTCCAAGCAAGGGCATACCTCAGAACAGCTCAGAGCTAAACTACTTGTTCTGTCTCCATTTGAGTCTGCTCACCCACAAAGCTCATCTCCCTGTTTGGAGATGCAGAAAGGATTGATACAAGCTGTGTACACCACAAGAGAGGGTCTTGCATGCTGGGGAAGATACCCATACTCCAAGGAAAGATAAAGCAGGTCAGAAATAGGAGTTCTTACAAGGCAGTGGTGGTTTTACATAAACTAAGGGATTGCATTTTAATAAAAGATTCCTTTAATATGCAGGGAACAGCCCACAGAATCACAGCATCATTAAGGCTGGAAAAGACCTCTGAGATCATCAAGCCCAGCCTATGACCAAACACCAAGTGCCACATCCAAGCTTTTCTTCAAGACCTCCAGGGATGGAGACTCCACCACCTCCCTGGGCAGTCCATCCCAGTGCCTAATCAGCCTTGCTGTCAGGAAGTGCTTCCTAATATCCAACCTAAACCTCCCCTGGAGCAGCTTCAGGCCATGCCCTCATGTCCTGTCACAAGCTGCCTGGGAGAAGAGCCTGAGCCCCACCTGACTACAACTTCCTTTTAGGTAGTTGCAGAGAGTGCTAAGGTCCTCTCTTGAATCTCCTCTTCTCCAGGCTGAACACCCCCAGCTCCCTCAGCCTCTCCTCAGCAGCCTTTCCCTCCCACTATGCAGTTAGCACAAATCTCTGCTATCAGCAATGCAGTGGTGCCCTCGAGTGGATGCACAACTGCTGCAGTCCATGTCCTCTCCTGAGCATGCTCCATGCCCTCTGGTTTGCACACCCAGACTGCAAACACAGTGTGAGCCCACCCTAAGAACCCTTTGCAATGCCAGGGGAATAAATGCTCTTCAACCAAGAATGCCAGACCAAAGGTTTCTCACTTAGTTAAGAGGGATTTCTTTTTTGAGGAAATTACTCGATTTAGAGAGTTAAAAAAAAAGAGGGGGAAAAAAGAGTCTTGGTTGCAGTGTTATCTTCCTGATGTTTCCAGGGAGTAAGCAGAAAAGGGAGGGGGTTTGGGGCACAACCACAGACCAAATGCCATGGTCTTGGGGGTTGTTCAGCCTGGGGAAGAGGAGGCTCCAGGGAGACCTAATAGCAGCCTGCCAGTAGCTGAAGGGGGCTGCAAGAAGGATGAGGAGAGACTGTATGCAAAGGCCTGCAGGGACAGGATGAGGCACAATGGCTTCAAAGTAGAGAAGAGCAGATTGAGATTGGATGTTAGGAAGAAGTTCTCCTGAGGGTGGTGGAACACTGGAACAGGTTGCCCAGGGAGGTGGTTGAGGCTCCTTCCCTGGAGATATTCAAGGTGAGGCTGGACAGGGCTCTGACCAACCTGATCTAGTTGGGGATGTCCCTGCTGACTGCAGGGAGGACTGGACTGGATGAGCTTTGGAGGTCTCTTCCAACCCAGACCTTCTAAGATTCCATGATTCTATAACCCTGATTCCCTTCCCAGATACAGGATTATTGGTCTTCCTCTGGAAGACAGCAGTTGGTGCTGAATTGCCTGACACCAGCCCAGGCCAATGTGCTGTCAGTCACCTCTCTGTCCCAGCAGCTGTGAAGTACTCCTCTTTGCTCCTTGTTGCTTCCCTGCTGGCAAACTGCCCACTAGAAGTTATGCCAGGACCAACTTCTGCCCTCACAGCAAATTGGAGGGACAGCACGAGCTTGGGAGCAGCAGTTTGGGTAAGACAAGCCCAGTCTGGGACAGAATGGGTTCAGGGGTATGGGGGTGAGCCATGCAGTGCCCTGGCCTTCAGAAACAGGGAAGGGGCCTGGCTCTGCTCCATGCACCAGAGCAAACACCAAGGCAGGGGAAAAGATGCTCCTCTGGGTGGTCAGTGTCATAATAAAAGTGAAGGTGCAATCTGGGCACTGCACAAAGCAGATCTGGGAAACCAGCATGAAACTAGCAGCCAGGTGTGCTGCTAGTCACAGAATCACAGAATTAACCAGGTTGGAAAAGACCTCAGAGATCATCAAGTCCAACCTATCACCCAACACCATCCAATCAACTAGACCATGGCACTGAGTGCCTCATCCAGGCTCTTTTTAAAGACTTCCAGGGACAGTGACTCCACCACCTCCCTGGGCAGCACATTCCAATGGCCAATCTCTCTTCCTGGGAAGAATTTCTTCCTAACATGCAGCCTAAACCTCCCCTGCACAGCTTGAGACTCTGTCCTCTTGTTCTGGTGCTGCTTGCCTGGCAGAAGAGACCAACCCCCACCTGGCTACAACCTCCCTTCAGGTAGTTGTAGACAGCAATGAGGTCTCCCCTGAGCCTCCTCTTCTCCAGGCTAAACACCCCCAGCTCCCTCAGCCTCTCCTCACAGGGCTGTGCTCCAGACCCCTCCCCAGCCTTGCTGCCCCTCTGTCATCAGGAGATACTGCAGAATTCAACTGGAAGCATGGCAGAGCCACTGCTCTTCACAGTAACAACATCCTCATAGCAGAAGAGGCACAGAAAGCAGCAATAAAGACACTACCACAAAGATAATTAGCAGTGAATGGGACATAGAGGTTAGGAGCACAATAGGAAAGGCACAGGCCCCATTTATGCCTTCCTCCTTCCCATGTGTATGTGGGAGGTGTTCAAGGCCAGGTTGGATGAGGCTTTGATCAACCTGCTCTAGTGGGAAGTGTCCTTGGCCCATGGCAGGGGGTTGGAACTGGATGATCTTTAAGGTCCCTTCCAACCCAAACCATTCTATGAATCCATGAGTCAGTGTTACAACTATGCCATGCTCGTTGGTGTGTCAGAAAGATAGGGGCAGTTTGGGCTGCAACAGATAACCTTAAAGACAATGGGGAAGATGTTGATAGGCTGGAGTGAAGATAAAAAGACTCTGACACCCAGTTCCTGTTCAAAAATCCCTCATTTTTTGTGACTATGGAATGAGCCCAGCTGAGCTTACTGCTCAGAGGTCACAGGGCAAGTCACAAGGACTTAGGAGGAGCAACTGAAGGAGCTGGGGATGGTTAGTTTGGAAAAGAGGAGGCCAAGAGGAGACCTCATTGCTGTCTACAAGTACCTGAAAGGAGGTTGTGGAGAGGTTGGTGCTGGTCTCTTCTCCCAGGGAATTAGTGACAGAACAAGAAGGAATGGCCTCAAGTTGCCACTGGGTAGGTTTAGACTGGACATTAAGAAAAAAAAAATTCCAGCAAGAGTGGTCAGGGATTGGAATGTGTTGGCCATGGAGCTGGTTGAGTCCCCAAGCCTGGATGTGTTCAAAAGTGTTTTGCATGTGGTGCTTGGGGCTCTGGTTTAGGGGTGACCCTTGTAGAGTAGGGTTGTGGGTTGGACTTGGTGCTCCTGAGGCTCTTTTCCAACCTGAATGATTCTGTGATTCGGTGACTTGAATCGAGGTGAGTGATACACAAATGTAACAGCTATGCTTAGCTAATTTACCTCAGCTAAACACTCCATGGGCAGAGGTCTGTTAGAAGTGCAATGAAGGTGCTGCTGCACTCTCACACATGTGCTCAGCTCCCTGCCTGTCATGGCCTTTTCTGCAGAGCTGCTTCTCACCAGGCAGTCCCAGCCAGTCCTGGTGCCCAGGGCTCTTCTGACCTTCCTGTGGCCTTCCAGTATCTGAAGGGGGCTACAAGAAAGCTGGGGAGGGACTTTTTATGGTGTCAGGGAGTGATAGGACTGGGGGGAATGGAGCAAAACTAGAAGTGGGGAGATTCAGATTGGATGTTAGGAAGAAGTTCTTCCCCGTGAGGGTGGTGAGACACTGGAAGAGGTTGCCCAGGGAGGTGGTGGAAGCCTCATCCCTGGAGGTTTTTGCAGCCAGGCTGGATGTGGCTGTGAGCAACCTGCTGTAGTGTGAGGTGTCCCTGCCCATGGCAGGGGGGCTGGAACTGGATGATCCTTGAGGTCCCTTCCAACCCTGACAATTCTGTGGTTCTGTGATCCTCCTCAGGTCAGGGCTTGGCATTTGTTCTTGCTGAATTTATGGGGTTCCTGTTGATCCATTCCTCCCAGCCTGCCCAGGAAGAGCAGCCCTGCCCTGAAGGATTTATCATCTGCAAGTCTGATGAGGGTGCATTGCATGGCCTCCTCCAGGGCACTGCTGATGTTGAACAGGTCACACCCCAGAGACAAGTCAAGCACAACCCTCTGATCCCAGTCACCCAACCAACATTTCTCCCATCTTCTAGCTGCCCACAATCCTACCCAGTCCCTAATATCCTACCTTGGATACAAGAGTATTGTGGGAGGCAATCAGTGTCAAAACTTTGCTAAAGTCAAAGTAAACATCATTCCTTGGCTCTCTCCTCATCCCAGGATCCAGTCTTTTCATCATAGAAGACAATCAGGTTGATCAAGCATGACTTAATCTTCTGAGAAGCTGAGGGAAGAAGTGGGCATGTAAGACTAGAAGTACAGTAAACTCTATTTATTAGAAATAGAATTCCTAGGAATACAGAGAAACAGGAAGATGACACCAAATTGGGTGGGAGTGTTGATCTGCTTCAGGGAGGGAAGGCTCTGCAGAGGGATCTGGACAGGCTGGATCCATGGGCCAAGGTCAGTTGTATGAGATTCAATAAGGCCAAGTGCTGGGTCCTGCACTTGGGTCACACCAACCCCATGCAATGCTACAGGCTTGGGGCAGAGTGGCTGGAAAGCTGCCTGGCAGAGAAGGACCTGAGGGGTGCTGATTGACAGCCAGAGGAAGATGAGCCAGCAGTGTGCCCAGGTGGCCAAGAAGGCCAACAGTATCCTGGCCTGGATCAGGAATAGTGTGGCCAGCAGGAGCTGGGAAGTGATGGGGTCCCTGTATTCGGCACTGGTGAGGCTACCCCTCAAATACTGTGTTCAGCTTTGGGCCTCTCACTACAAGAAAGACATTGAGGTGCTGGAGCATGCCCAGAGAAGGGCAACAAAGCTGGTGAGAAGTGTGGAGGGAACTGCAATAGTTTAGTCTGGGGAAGAGGAGGCAAAGGGGAGACCTCATTGCTCTCTATAGCTACCTGGAAGGAGGTTGGAGTGAGGTGGGGGTTGGTCTCTTCTCCCTAGGAGCTGGTGATAGGGTGAGAAGAAATGGCCTGAAACTGTGCCAGGAGAGGTTTAGGCTGGGTGTTAGGAAAACTTTCTTTCTATAAAGAGTGCTGAGGCATTGGAACAGGCTGCCCAGGGAAGGGGTAGAGTCACCATCCTTGGAGGTATTATAGACATAGCACTTCAGGACATGGTTTAATGGGCAAGGTAGGGTTGGGCTGGCAATTGGATTCAATGATCTTAAAGCTCTTTTCCAACTGAAATGGCTCTAAGTCATGGTCAGCAGAAGTCAATCAGAAAGAGCTGCCTAGCAGAGCAGGAATGAATGCAAACTTCCTTAAAACCTTAAACTAAGTCCAGAAATGAGTACCTGAACTGGCTGCTTCAGAGCAAAAGTATCCAACACACTGATACAAACCTCAGTAAAGGTCTGAAGGATCCAAGTAATGAACCTGATGACAGCAACTGTGAGGCATTGAAGAGTGCCTTGGCACTGTGCTCTTGGAACACCAGCAGCACATGGTTCAGCCCACAGGGCTGGCACTGAAGTGGTCCAGGCAGCAGGGGACATCAGTAACCAGAGTGTCTGAGCAGAAAGAGCAGGTCTGGCCACAGTCTATAGTCAGAACAAATTTTAGATCTGCTCACTGTCAGCCCAGTGCTTGTCTCACACTGGACCAAAGAACCTTTGCAATCAGTGGCCTGGAGGAACACAGCCTTCAGCACCAGCAAAAGGCTCTGTTTGCTTGCAGTCAGCACATGTAATATGCAAATCAAATGCCAACCAGGGAGAGATTTTGGTGATTGCAGACATTTTTCCCTGAGGATTCGTCAGAAGTGAGACAAAATATAATCCAGGGCCAGTGGTGTGTCAGTTCCACAGAGCTCAGACAATTGCAGGAGCTGTAACTCAGACCAAAACTGTAGCAAAAAAGAAAAAGGGCAGAGCTATGAATACCAAAGATGATGAACAACCTCTTACTGGCATATGGGGAAACTGTCAGCACAGGTAGAAACCTGTTTAAGGGCATCTAGGCTCTGACTAATAAAGTTATTAGATATAGAGACCAAAGAAGGCTGTTTCATATTAGCTTGAAAGTGAATTGATGGACCTCTCCCCAATGCCAGCACCAATTTCCCCTTGACTGGACAACCATTGAAGAATCATAGAATGGTTTAGGTTGGAAGGGACCTCTAAAGGTCATCCAGTCCAACCCCCTCTGCAGTCAGCAGGGACATCCTCAACTAGATCAGGTTGCCCAGAGCCCTCTCAAGCCTCACCTTGAATATCTCAAGGGATGGGGCTTCAGCTACCTCCCTGGGCAACCTGTTCCAGTGTTCCACTACCCTCATGGTAAAGAACCTGTTCCTAACATCCAATCTAAATCTGCCCTTCTCTAATTTGAAACCATTACCTCTCATCACTGTAGGCCTTTGTAACCAGTCTCTCTCCATCTTTCTCCATACTGCATCAAAAGCTGCATTGCCAGCAGATCCAGAGAGGTGATTCTGCCACTTTGCTCTGGTGAGACCTCACCTGGGGTACTGCATCCAGGTCTGGAGCCCTCAATATAGGAAGGACATGGACCTGATGGAGAGGGTCCAGAGAAGGGACACAAGAATGGTCAAGGGGTTGGAGCAGCTCTGCTCTGAGGACAGGCTGAGGGAGCTGGGGGTGTTCAGTCTGGAGAAGAGGAGGCTCAGGGCAGACCTAATAGCAGCCTGCCAGGACCTGAAGGGAGCTACAGGAAGGATGGGGAGAGACTGTTTGCAAAGGGCTGCAGGGACAGGATGAGGGACAATGGCTTCAAACTAGAGAAGGGCAGATTTAGATTGGATATCAGGAAGGAGTTCTTCACTATGAGGGTGGTGGAACACTGGATCACGCTGCCCAGGGAGGTGGTTGAGACTCCATCCCTGGAGGTACTCAAGATGAGGCTTGATGAGGCCCTGGGCAACCTGATCTAGTTGGGGATGTCCCTGCTGACTGCAGGGAGGTTGGACTGGATGAGCTTTGGAGGTCCCTTCTAGCCCAGACCATTCTATTATTCTAAGATTCTTATAGGCCCCCTTCAGGTACTGGCAGACTGCTATCAGGTCTCCCTGGAGCCTTTTCTTCTCCAGGCTGAATAATCCCAGCTCCCTCAGCCTGTCTAGAACATCACAACTGACAACACATGCCAGGACAGTAGCTGACAACAGCATGAAGAGAAAGCCACCCCACACATTGTCACTGCTTTGTTCTGACCATGGCATCTGGGGACAGCAAAATAACCACAAAGGAAGCAAACCTGCACCCTGGCTGACACTGCTACAGGCTTGATTTTGACACAGTCAAAAGGGCACTAAAAGATGGCAGTCCCTAAAGCAAGGACAAGCAGCAGTCACAGCAGAAAGCTGGAGTATTGTGTCCAGCTCTGGGCTCCCCAGTTCAAGAGGCAAAAGGATATACCAGAGAGTGTCCAGCAAAGGAATACGAGGGTGATTAAAGGACTGGAACATCTGTCTTAGGAGGAAAGGCTGAGAGAGCTGAGGCTGTTTAGCCTGGAGAAGAGAAGACTGAGAGGAGACCTCATCAATTTCTAGAAGGTGAGAATCAAGAGGATCAGGCAAGACCCCTTTCAGCGGTGCCCAGTGATAGGACAAGTGGCAACAGACACAAACTGGAACACAAGGAAGTTCCACTTCAACATGAGGAAAAATCTCTCTACTTGGATGGTGCTGTAGAGCACTGCAACAGGCTGCCCAGAGAGGTTGTGGAGTCTCCTCTGGAGACTTTCAAAACCTGCCTGGATGCATTCCTGTGCAACCTGATCTAGCCAAACCTGCTTTAGCAAGGGGATTTGGACTAGATGATCTCCAGAGGTCCTTTCCACCCCCTACCATTCTGTGATTACCACAACTTCTAAAGAAAAAAAAAAAAAACAAAAATCAAAAAGGTGCTGATCTATGCAAGACTAATGAGTCAGATTTCAAAAGTATGCATAAATTTAAATTTTCAAAGTATGTGCCAATAATGTGGGAAGTGACACAAAATACAGCTTGGGCTTATTAATGGTAAATCAGATTCTGCTAATTAATTTCTTTCCTCCTGACAGTCAGGAAGCCAAGATGTGTTGCATGTTTCTTTGCATACAGCTTTTGGCACAGCCTCTTACTGGTAGAAGGGGGAAAAGTAAACCATTAAAGACAGATGACAACATACAGTAGTAACACTGGTCTTGCTCCTTACCTGAATTTGGATGTCATCCTGCTGGGCAGAAAGAAATCAGAAGTCTGAGGGGCTCAGTGCAAAGCAGAAACCAGTTTCAGCAGGCTCTTGGAGATCCTTCAAAGTTTAAGGATCACAGATATAATATTTCCATTAATGGCAACCAACAGTCTAGTGAAATTTATCATTGCCTCTGCCTTTATCATCCTCAATTAAGGATCAGCAATTCAGGTCTCCATGGTTACCTTCATGTGTAGGGGTAACTAATTTGCACTCAAATATAGGAAGAGTAGCTCAAGCACCTGGAACCAAAGCATTTTACCTGCATGCTGTGAGCTTAGCAGTCAGAGATGAAGAGGGGAGAGGAAGAGTTTTGCATTCCTAATTTTTTATTAGTTATCAATCACAGCTGCTTAAGCCAACCCAAAATCACAGAATCACAAAATATATCTGGTTGGGAGACCTCAAAGATCATCCAGTCCATCCCTTGACCCGTCACTGAAGGGTCAAACGTTAAACCATGTCCCTAAGCACCAAGTCCACACACCACTTGAAAACCCCCAGGGATGGTGACTCCACTACTGCCCTGGGCAGACCATTCTAATGTTTGAGAACCCTTCCAGTGAAGAAACAGTTCCTAACACTCACCCTAAACCTCCCCTGGTGCAGCCTGTAACCATTTCCTCTGGTCCTGTCACTTGCCACCAAGGAGAAGAGGCTGCCCCCTCCTCACTGCAACCCAGAGGATGCAGCCTAGAGGTTGTACTTGGAGAAATGGATTGTGCAGAGAGGTGATGGACACCTCCTCCCTGCAGATGTTCAAGGCTAGGTTGGATGGGGCCTTGAGTAAGCTGGTCTAATTGAGAGCCTAGGCCATTCTATGATTCTATGAGCATGCTATAAAATATTGCCTGAAAAGAAAAAGCAGTGTTAATGTTTCCCTCTAAAAGGCACCTGGTCAGACTTCTGAAATAGTTTCATTTTCAGTTCACAGAATCACACAGAAACACAGATTCAGCCAGGTTGGAAGAGACCTCCAAGAGCATCAAGTCCAACTGATCACCCAACCCTAACTAATCAACCAGACCATGGCACTAAGTGCCTCATCCAGGCTCTTCTTAAACACCTCCAGGGATGTCAACCCCAACACCTCCCTGGGCAGCACATTCCCATGGCCAGTCTCTCTTTCTGGGAAGAATTTCTTCCTAACATCCAGCCTAAACTTCCCCCTGCACCGCTTGAGACTGTGTCCTCTTGTTCTGGTGCTGGTTGCCTGGGAGAAGAGACCAACCCCCACCTGGCTACAACCTCCCTTCAGGTAGTTGTAGACAGCAATGAGGTCTCCTCTGAGCCTCCTCTTCTCCAGGCTAAACACCCCCAGCTCCCTCAGCCTCTCCTCACAGGGCTGTGCTCCAGACCCCTCCCCAGCCTTGGTGCCCTTCTCTGGACACCTGTGAGCAACTCAATATCTTTCCTCCACTGAGGAGCCCAGAGCTGGACACAGCACTCAAGGTGTGGTCTAACCAGTGCTGAGCACAGGGCAGGATGACTTCCCAGCTCCTGCTGGCCACATTATTCCCAATCCAGGCCAGGATGCCATTGGCTCTCTTGGCCACCTGGGCACACTGCTGGCTCCTGTTCAGCTGCTGTCACCCAGCACCCCCAGGTCCCTTTCCGCCTGGCTGCTGTCCAGCCACTCTGTCCCCAGCCTGTAGTGCTGCTTGGGGTTGTTGTAGCCAATGTGTAGCACCCAGCAGTGAGTCTTGTTAAACCTCATCTTCTCTCAATGTGGCCAACCAGGATATGCAAAAGGGCAGAGAGAGGTTACTAGGTGGGTCAGGAAAGCACTCCCCAGAAAAGCCTGACTCACTTAGCCAAGCAGAAGGAAAGTTGGGAGGTACCAGGAGGGCACCAGTTTTTCAGCCTCCCAGAGAAGCTCTGGACAACTCACAGGGCAAAACAGCAGTGATGCAGCAGCTCCTCCCTGTTTCTGGTTTGGCTTTTTGGTGCCTTCAAACTGGATCCATTCACACCAGAAACTACAGCCTGATTTTTCTGCAGAGGGAAGTGGCTGCTTCATCCAAGCCTGCCTTAGTGTCTTCATCTTTCTTTTATGCTTGGCCTATCTTAGGAAATTCTTCATTACTAGGCTCTGATGTTCTAAGAGACAAAAAAAATCAATTAACCTCTGTGATACCTTATCTCATTACAGACTTAAAAGTTGCCATGATAATTGCAAAATGAAGAGAGAATGAGCAAGTCTCCACTTGTAAGGGCTCCTGTTTACTGTAAGCAGGTAGGATGAATAAGCTGTTATGGAACACATGCTTGGATGCATTGGCTTTGGGTGCACAGCTCATGCATGAGCAATGTTTATGGATGAACTCATTACACCACCAGCCCTGGTGCTGGTGTTCCTTCTGGGAACAGAGAGGTTTGCAGACAGAGGCAAAAGCAGGATATCCGATGTGTGGGAAAGTTGATGTTTCACCAGTCCTCTATCAACCTCTAGAGTCATAGAATGGTCCAGGCCAGAAGGGACTTCCAAAGCTCATCCAGTCTCACCTCCCCAGGATCAACAGGGACATCCCCAACTGGATCAGGCTGCCCAGAGCCCTGTCCAGCCTCACCTTGAATATCTCAACCACCTCCCTGAGCAAATTGTTCCAGTGTTCCACCACCCTCATAGTGAAGAACTTCTTCCTAATACCCAGTCTAAATCTGTTCTTCTCTCGCTTAAAGCTGTTGTGTCTTTTCCTGTCCCTGCAGGCCTTTGCAAACAGTCTCTCCTCATCTTTCTTGTAGCCCCCTTCAGGTTCTGGCAGGCTGCTATTAGGTCTCCCCAGAGCCTCCTCTTCTTCAGGCTGAACACCCCCAGCTCCCTCAGCCTGTCCTCATAGCAGAGCTGCTCCAACCTCCTGAGCATTTTTGTGGCCCTTCTCTGGACCCTCTCCATCATCTCCATGTCCTTCCTATATTGAGAGCTACAAACCTGTACACTGAACTCCAGGTGAGGTCTCACCAGAAACTGAAAGGCCAAGATTTAATTCTCTGATATAATGACAGGCCATGAAGTGAACAGCAAATGCTGTGGGGTTCCTTATTTTCCAGCAGTCTTACTGCAGATCCTGAAAGGACCCAAACTGCAAGCCATGAAGACCTTTTGCTAGGAATAGGGGCAGGAGTCTACCAAATATATAAACATATGCAATATAAATATGTGTCAGGAAAAAAATCTTTATGGAAAGAGTGGTCAGGTATTGGAATAAGCACACACACCCACACCCCATTGAGACAGAGATCTGCTGGAGAGAGTCCAAGGGAGAGGCACAAGGATGCTTAGGGGACTTGAGCATCTCCCCTGGGAAGAGAGCCTGAGAGCCCTGGGGCTCTTTAGTGTGGAGAAGAAAGGCTGAGAGGGGATCTGATCAATGTCTCTCAATAGCTGAGGGGTGGGGGCCAAGGGGAGGGGGCCAGGCTCTGCTGGGTGGTGCACAGGAATAAGATAAGGAACAATGGATACAAACTTGAACATAGTAGATTTCACCTCAATATGAGGAGAAGCTTCTTTCCAGTGAGGGTGACAGAGAGGTAGTAGAGTCTCCTTCTCTGGAGAGTTTCCAACCCCACCTGGATGCATTCCTGTGCAGACTTCCCTGGGTGATGCTGCTTTGGCAGGGGGGTTGGACCTGATGATCTCTTGAGGTCCCTTCCAACCTCTGATGTACTGTGCTGTGATACTGAGGAGCAGGTGGCTTCAACCATTCTATAGGTAAGAATTAGAAAGAAAAAATAATTGTCTAATTTATCAGCATAGAGCTAAACTTAGCTGCTGGTCCTCTACATCTGAGAAAATCAAGTCACACAGAGAATTCATTTCAGACTGTTTTGAATCTGGGGGACCAGGATCAGTTTCACTTGCAATGTAATATTGATTCCTAATTCTTGTGATTCTGTGATTCTTAGGGAGGTGGTGGAATCCCCATCTCTGAAGGTGTTCAAACCTGTAGATGTGGCACTTCAGGACACAGTTTAAAGAGCATGGTGGTGCTGGGTTGGCAGTTGGACCTGATGATCTTAAAATTGTCTTTTACAACCTTAATGATGCTATGATTCTAAATGACAGCAGCCACCTGTCAAAAGTGAAACCCAGAAAAAAAAATGGAAAGGAACACTGTGAACTCCTTGAACTAGCTTTCCCCCACGAAACCACCACTGGAAAGCTTCCAGCTCTTGCCCTAAAACAGGGAATAAGGACATGCATATAGCAAAGTGTTGAGGCAAGGTGGTGTGGGAAGGAAGGGCTGGTCAAACAAGTTTTGCAGGACTGGTTGTAGACCTGCCCATGTAGGGAAAAAAAGAAAGCAAAATCACCAGTGTGCCAAAATGACTACTGGAACATTGCTGCCTGCACCAACCTCAGCTGCCAGCAGGGATTGCTGCAGGTGTTATCAGCAGTTATGGGCAAAGTGGGACCTAGTGCCAACTGTGTCAGTGTGTGGATACAAGCTGAGTGGAGAAGGTTATCAGGGAATCATTAAGGTTGGAAAAGACCTTTAAGATTATTGAGTCTAACCATAACCCTACTTAACCATGACCACTAAACCATATCCTGGAGCACCACATTTACAGCTTCTTGAGCACCTCCAGGGATGGTGACTCCACCACCTCCCTGGGCAGCCTGTTCCAACACTTCACCACTCTTTCAGTAAGGAAATTTTTCCTAATATTCAGCCTCCCCTGGCATAACTTAAACCCATTTCCTCTTGTCCTATCACAAGTTTCTTGGGAGAAGAAACCAACACCAGCCTCACTACAACGTCCTCTCAGGGAGCTGTAGAGAGCAGTAAGACCTCCCCTAGTCTTCTCCAGACTAGACAACCTCATATACTGCAAATCCAGGACCTAAAGGTGAACCTAGAACACCAAACCTGAAGACCAAACTTCTAACAAACAGACCTGAACCCCTGCTCCTACTACAAAGTGCTGTAGATGACTACTTGTCTACTTGCTTTCCTGCAGCCTTTTCCCAGCTGCTATCCAGGCAAAAGCCTTTGCCATGAGGGACTTTTTAGACTGTCAGGTAACGATAGGACTAGGGGGAATGGAACAAAACCAGAAATGGGTAGATTCAGATTGGATGTTAGGAAGAAATTCCTCCCCATGAAAGTGTTGAGGCACTGGAACAGGTTGCCCAGGGAGGTGGTGGAAGCCTCATCCCTGGAGATTTTTAAGGCCAGGCTGGATGTGACTCTGAACAACCTGATCTAGTGTGAGATGTCTCTGCCCATGACAGGGAGGTTGGAACTGGATGATCCTTGAGGTCCCTTTGAGCCCTAACAATTCTATGATTCTATGATCCTAGCTTCCAGGTGCCCTTCTGAGGTACAGCAGATGATCTCAGCGGGGAAGTTACAGCAAAGTTACAAAACCTGCCTGAGTAGTGGCTCAGGCAGAAGGTGGGATGCCAGATAAGGGGGTAGAGATATGGTCAGGTCACACACCAACTGCCTGCTAAAACACGATTGCTCTCCAGCTGACAGTGATGGATCTATCCAAATGCATTGGGAGGCTGCTTGCGAAAGGCGTCCTGTTGACAGGGGTGGAGATGGAAATCAGGTATCTGGTACCCAGTACCCGAAGAAACCCAACCATAAGGCTCCAATCAAGGAGTCTAACTGGCTGTTGCCACAGGAGGTCAGAACAAGAGGCAGTGTGATCTGATATCATTTTCCAACATGCTAAGTGATTCCCACCTCTGGCAATACATCCTAGGTGCTTGGGATGGGAGGTTTAGAGGGCATTCCCAAGGCAGAGATTACATCCACACCACTTATATTCAGTGCCACGGAGCACTGTAACCTCCCTGGATGTATCTAATCTCATTTGGGACACATCTATACCTTTGGCTTCTACCATACCCCCCCCCCCCCAGCCTCATTTCAATCTTAACTACACTTTGCATACTAAACCTCAATGTCTTCTTCCCATCTGTTGGAAAGTTCTGGCTGATCATTTCATCAGCAATGCTGATTTCTCCCATCCAGCACCCTGCCACAATGAGTTTCCTAAGTGAGTCACACACAGCTTACAGGCTTGTATGGAAGTTGCTCCACCTCTTTAGACACCTTCACAGCCTCTCTCCTTCTGCTTTCACCAGACCCTGCAGCCTGCATTCAACCCAGACATTTATCTAGCAGCACAGCAATATTTAGTTTTGTTCTCTACTTTTCCCAAGAATTAATATTCTAATTGGGTCTTTCAGTGTAAGGGTTGGGCTGTTTTCAGAGAACCTTCCCCAAATACCACTCCAAAGTCCAAAAGTATCTTAGGATACTTTCCTGCCATGTAAATTCCTTTGCATCCTGTCATTGCAGGCTTGCCTTGGTCATTTAATCAGTATCAGGAGAGTCTTCAAACTCTTAGCTCACAAGAAGCTCCAAGTTCTGTTTTTCTGAATGCTTCTGGTATCAACAATCTATCTGTTCCTTAAGATCATCTGACAAGGAGCATTACCACAGCTCCTTAACCCACCATACTGGTAGTGTTCTTTAGGTGGGAACAATTGGCTACTCAATCCACAGCTTTCCCCCACCCATTTAAGCCTGGAGATTTTTCTTCCTTCTCTTCACATATGTTAGTTTGTGTAAAGAGCAGCTAAAGGCAAACCTCATCAAGTTTAATATGGACAAGTGCAGGGTCCTGCATCTGGGGAGCAGTAACAACAGGCACCAGGACAGGTTAGGAGAAAGCAGCTCCCTGGAGAAAGACCTTGGAGTGCTGGTGGACAGCAAGTTCTGCATGGGACAGCAATGTGCCCTTGTGGCCAAGAGAGCCAATGGGATCCTGGGGTGCAGCAAGAAAAGTGTGTCCAGCAGGGCTGGGGAGGTTCTGCTCCTCCTGTACTCTGTTCTAGGGAGACCACAGCTGCAATCCTGGGTCCAGTTTTAGGCTCCCCAGTTGAAGAGAGACAGAGACCTGCTGGAGAGAGTCCAAAAGAGAGCAAGGAGGATGCTTAGGGGACTTGAGCATCTCCCCTGTGAAGAGAGCCTGAGAGCCCTGGGGCTGTTTAGTGTGGAGAAGAGAAGGCTGAGAGGGGATCTGATCAATGTCTATCAATAGCTGGGGGGTGGGTGTCAAGTGGAGGGAGCCAGGCTCTTTTCAGTGGTGCACAGTGATACAACAAAGGACAAGGAACATTAAGGGTGAAGACTGAGAAACATTTTACCTTTGACTTGGCAGCATTAGGTTAATTGCTGGACTCCATCCTGAAGGTCCTTTCCAAACTAAATTATTCTATCCAGGGCCACACAGGAAGCAACCATCAGTGCCAAGAATCTAATTCCTGTTTCCTTAAGTATACATAATTGTGTTTAATTGCTTTTCAACAGCTAGGTAGAATGGGGGGGGGGGAAATCTTGAGACAGAGACACAGAAAGAACATGCAGGTATTCAAAGTTTACTTGCACTTGCCACAACATTACGTGGGTACAGAGACAGAGATCTTCACAGTACCATAAGTCAAGACCAAAGAGCTGCTGCTGTTTAATACTTGACCTTTTCCTTGTGTTTATTAAGGGTTCAAAATAGTGGCACCCCTATTCCTCATTAAATTAGTCACCTTTCCATTGCAAAAGCTGCCTGGATTTTAGCAATTCATCTGATTAGAGCTTGCATCACTGTTTAGCAGTGGATATTCTACCTGCCAAGGGGAGGAATTAAGGTGAAGAGTCAGATTTTTATCTCAGGTTTCATTTCAGCAACTCCCATGAAAGTGTAGGGGCAGGCTGTACAAAGACTCCTATTTCCCTAAAGGTGCACACCTCTGCACCCTGCAAGTGATCACATTACAGTGCCTGCTCCATTCTTCATAGCCTTTATCTTACAAGGCTTCTCTCACCTACTGCTTGTGGCAAGTGGGCACAGATAACTGAGCTGGAAAGCAATACATGCACCAAGCAGGAAGGGAATCCTTCTGTGTTAGCAGAAGTTTATACTTCTTGTCACAAGTGGCACCTACAAGGATAAGGATTCTTGCTGAGGGACTCAGGAGCAAGCCAGACCTCAGAGCTGGACTACTTCAGGCTTACTTCAGCTGTTTCAATTTTGATACTTATCACTACTCCCAGAATAAGTTTATCTGTTTAGCATGAAAACCACTACCAGGTGCTTAAAGAGCAACCTGTAGGAGGGACCAAAATAGAGTGACAACTTGACCACTTACCTTCAGACTAACTCATACCCTGCTCTGCACTCCATTGTCAGGGATTCAACCATTCCATTTCCACCCACCTACATTCATACATACATACAGCTTAGAGTGCCATTAACACAGCCAGATGAGAAGCAGGAGTCTGGATCCTCCAGGGCCATGGGGATAGACTTGCCTTGCTCCTTGCACAAGGGCCCTAAGAGCAAGGAGTTATGCAAGAGAACAGCCTCCTTCTCTTACATTTGTCAAGGACTCAATTCTGGGTGTTGGCACACTGAGGCTGAAAGAACAGAGCCTCCAAAACTTAAAACTCCATTTAGAATTTAAATTCTAACTAGACACAGACCTGTTCAAGCTGAGTAAATGCTATGCCCATCAATAAATAAAAGAGGACACTACTCTTCTGCAGGTCAGCCTTTTCTTAAAGGTTCATTGAACCACAGAACTAAAGGTTGTAAGTTTCCAGACCCATTTTTTCAAATAAGAATTAGAGGGAACTAACTGAAGTGTTCTCATTTGCCTTTCTACTCTTCATATAGTTGTAGCTGCTCTAACATTATACTAGGCATGTACCCAGTAACAGTGGTTACAAACAGACATGCTCTGGTTCAGTCAACCCCCTTCTCTCCCTATTTCATAAATACAGATCTTCCTGGACTGTGGTCTTGAGGCTGACAGTGGTATGATGGGCATTCTGTGACCCTGAGAAAACTTCAGGCAGCAGCCTCTGTTACCTGACAGTTAAGACAAACATCTTCTGTCCTTTAAAGCTACTTCTACATAGCTATTCTGTACTTCACACAGCAGAATCTGAAAAGGGACATAAGTCTGCAAATCAATCAGTAAGTGGCAGCTGCCAAGAGGGGGTAGATGTCTTGTCTTTGAGGCAGAGGTACAAATCCCATTTACAATGGAAAATTTTTATTTGAAAGAGATGACTGATTACAACCCACTGCCTCTCATCAGCCCCAGTCCTCTTTCATAAGCACTCTCTCATGCCAGCTGTATTTCCTGTGGGTTCTTTAGCAGAAGGAATTGATAAACCATACACTACAACAGCAAAACAAGATAAAATTAAGGCATGTAGCACTGCTTCTTTGCATATTCAACACTAACCAGAGAAGCAAAACAGTGAAAGTGAAGGATAACATTAATCATACAGAAATATCTCAGTATCTGTAATCTAGGCAAGGAGCTGGGAGACATTTCAACAGTAGCTCTTCAAGAAAAGATGTTTCTGCAGAGTAAAGATCTTCAGTTTTCCTCAAGAGGCTGTTACTTTTTCTCCCTCTCCAGAGAAAGCCAGAGATAGTGTTTCAGTTCCCATGCCACAAGTAGTCTCTCAGACTGTCTAGAACACGAAAAAGGGCAGAACATTAACAGTGTTACTTCAGTAGCTTCAAACTTCATAACTTTCACATTCATCTAACAGGCAGGCAGAGTACAATTAGCATCTGTACTCACAATGCTTAAAATACCTTCTGCAGGAGTGCTAGGGCCTGGGATAACAATAAAAAAAATTAAAATCAGAAAGAATAAAGACATTATAGGAAATACCATTTCAATATGAGGAAAAAAAAAATATCACTGTGAGGGTGCTGGAGCACTGGAACAGGCTGCCCAGAGAGGTGGTGGAGTCTCCTTCTCTAGAGATCCTCAAAACCCACCTGGATGCTTTCCTGTGTGACCTGCCCTAAGTGGTTCTGCTTTGCAATGGAGCTGGACCCCATCTCTGGAGGTCCTTTCCAACCCCTAACACTATGGTTATATAGAATAAGTCCAACATTCTTCCATAAAAATATGGGAGAACTCCCCTCTTGCCCACAGCTGAGGAACTGGGACTCCACAATATTTCATCTAGTAACTTTGTTGCTGATCCAAATGTCACATTTATCATCCCAAGCTTGCCTTGCCAAGGGAGATGTGCTGTCACTGCATGTGCTCCATCCAGCACAAGTTCTCTGCCCCCCCTGCTTCAGCCCTCCTCCCAGACCAGGCCGAGGGGAGAAGGGCTGGCATCAGGAATAACTCTCCCTGTGTAATTCAGAGAACCACTGCTAACTTGACACAAAGGCTGCTGAACAGGCAGAGGAACACCACACCCCAGAATAATTAATACTCTTTTACAGGCACTTGCTCTGTCACAGCAGCATAGTCCCTAGCTGGTATACAAAGGAAGGTGGTGAAGGCTTGGGATTTTCAAACGCTGACGTTATTCAGAAGCCTGATAAAGGTACAAAAATACTACCCTGCATTAAAGATCTTCAAATAAACATTTTTTTTTTTCCAAAGCAGCAAAACTATTGTTGAAATGAGAGAATTAGGAACAGTCTCCCAGCCACAAAGGGGGTGCTTTTATTAGATTAGAAAACTCTGAAAACCTTGTTTAAAAATCAAAGCTACTCAAGTCTGGGGGAATAAAAAAAAAATTACAGTACTTATGAGTTTCATGTATCAGTAGAGATCAAAGTATATGCAGCTGTTTTTTTCAGGTTTTACGTCTTATAGGGCTATAAAGTCATCAGGAAACTGATAAATGAATGGCAGCAAAGATGGCAAGAACACCTTGAGATGAAGTCTTTCCTCCACTATTGTTGGTGGGATAGCTGTTTACTACTCCTTGTCTCTATTTGCTCTTGACTCCAAATTAAGACAAGGACAGCAATATTATTACTACTGGATAACAGGTATGTTGAGATCTTAAAAATCATGCAAGGTGCAGCTGCCACTCTGCATCTGGATCCCTGGTGTCTTCCAGGGCCAAAAGGTTGCCTCTTCTCTTTAACCGGAGGTGTCAGTTAGGAGCGATGCCCACAAACACCAAGGAGAAGTAGAACAGAGCAGGCAGTGCAAGATGCCTATCCCTGTCAGATAAGCTGACCTTTATCTGCTCTGTCTAGGTATCTCAGCCCTACTAACACACTTGGCAAAGGCAGTGGGAATTCCCCTTTTACAGGGGCAGGCTGAAAGCTCTCAAGAATATCACCTACATCTTCAGAACAAATACAACTACCTAGCATTTCGTGATGCTCAAAGTCATTTCTGAGACTTCTTTGGACTCCAGCTGCATCTTCCCAAGGGAGCAAGATGTGCTGGCTTAAAGAAGAGTCCAGCAGCAAGAATGAGCTGTTTCACCCCCTCAAACTGACCTAATCACCCTACCAGATGGCATACAGATGACTGAAGGACTATGACCATACACCTCCACCAGAGAGGGAGAAATAGCTTCCAGGCACATGACTTGTGCTCCAGTGCTTGGTTGCATAGTCAGACTTCTGTGGTCAGGCATTGGAATGGATTCCCCAGGGAGGTGGAGTCATCATCATCCCTGGAGATGTTAAAGAAACCTGTGGACATGGCACTTTGGAACATGGTGTCATGGCCATGGTAGTGTCAGGTCAGTGGTTGGACTGGATGGTCTTAGAGGCCTTTTCCAACCAAAACAATTCTAGGATTCTATGGCAGTCTAAACTGGGCTGCCAACCTTCCTAGAGACTTTATGGAGCTACCACAGTGCTGAGACAGGTTCAAGGTTAACAAGTAACTAGTAGCAGCATGCTCCACTCAAGATGTTTCTGATCCTCGAGCTTTCATTTCCATGGCTCTTGTAAGCTACAGAAATCAACTGGTAGTTAAGATATCAGTGACCTTAATGTTTCAAGATCAAAAAAGAAAAACACGAAATCATGTGAATCCAGGCAATATGAAGGAGAAAAACAAAACCAAACAGAAGAGGAGAGAAGTGAGTACTTAAATATATGCTTACAATGAAAGACAAACTTCCCTCAACTGAGGCCTTTGTAAAATATTCCATTGTGACTTCTTTGCCCAATTCAAACTTAAATACACTATACAAAAGCAATGAGAAAATTTAAAACATCTCAGTGCTTCTCTGAAGCCCAGGGAGGTGTTGGAAGCCCCATCCCTGGAAGTTTGTAAGACCAGGCTGGATGTAGCTCTGAGCAACCTGACCTAGTGTGAAGTGCCCCTACCCACAGCAAGTGGGTTGGAACTGGATGATCCTTGAGGTCCCTTCCAACCCTAACAATTCTATGAAGTCAGTAATCTAATATGCAGAAATTATCAAGGAAAGCTTCCCTGGTGCCGACTTTCAACTTTTCCCATCACTAATCAAGGAATAAGTCATACTCTTAATTCATGCAGATAAACAAGAAAATAATTTCACTTTAGTAAATGAAGTGAAGCTCTTTATAAGCAGGGCTGTTGTGAAGGAAATGCACAACAGAGTAAATCAAAATGCTTGATCAAGATAGAGCTGGCAAGTTCCATGTTTCAGAAGGTATCCAAGGACATCATGGCAGCAGTCATAAAACTGAAGGAGGTTGTGTGTTTTGTTTTTTCCAAATTTGAAGCTATTGGGTATTATTTCAACATATTTTCATGATGTAAGTACATTTAAAATTCATAGGCTTTCACTCAGTTAAGACAGAACCTGATCAATTCACTAACAATTGTGTAAGGGAAAAATGTCCCAATACACTCAGTAGCATAGTATTGATGCTATTCAAAGTGTCAATTAGTCATTGCTGAGCACATGGATCTTGATGGAGTTTCTGTTTTGAAATCTGAAAAGCACATTGGAGTTACAGTAGCATTTTTACTACAACAAAACCCACTTTTATTCATATAACTGCTGAACAGTACTGATGCTTCCACCATGTCACTTAACCACAGGAACAGCTCAAAATAATTAAATGACATTTACATGTATCTACCAATACTGAAATTGATCTCTTCAATAAACACTTTATTTCCTTAACTGTGACCCAAACTGGACACAAGAGGCATTTATCAGTAAAGGAGGGCACAGCAGATCAACATATTCAGGTCATAAAAGATGCACATGAGAAACATGTAAATACCTCTTTGTTGTATTGTTTTAACTTCAGGGGGATGATAAAGCTTGAAGGTTCTCATATAAGATTCTGTACTCCAAACACTGTAGTGCTTTGTAATTAGAGATCATAGTCACCAGCTAGCAATTTTCATTGCTCACCCTAAGTAGCATGCAAAGGGTGAACCAGCCCACAGTAAAAAGCACTCAATTAAATTTTTTTTTATGATCTACAAACATTACCAGAAGACAAAAGATTGTAAAACGTGAACTATGCTGAGTGTCCTTTTAAAAGCTAGCAGCACAAAATACTTTTTTTTTTTCCAACAGACCAAGCATCTCTGTTGCATCCTGAACAGCAGAATGTCATTTTGTTGTCCATGACTTTTGACTCCCATGTTTTGCAAATGCTGAGACATCTAGACGTTTACCACTGCTGCACTGTTCATATAAAGTCTGAAAGTTAACAAAAACACAGGAATTCAGGTGAGCACATGGATTCAAATCACATCTTTATGGCAAACATTACCAGAACATTATGAATATAAACTAGAGCACAGGAGGTTCCACCTCAACGTGAGGAGGAACTTCACTGGGAGGGTCACAGAGCACTGGAACAGGCTGCCCAGGGAGGCGGAGGAGTCTCATTCTCTGGAGACTTTCAAGACCTATCTGGATGCATTCCTGTGGGAGCCGTCCTAGATCCTGCTCTGGCAGGGAGGTTGGACTCAATGATCTTTGGAGGTCCCAACTCCTAACATCCTGTGCAATAAATCATCACATACTGAAATATTCCCAACACCATAAACTTATCTCTCAAATCAGAGAAAGAGACACTTAAGGCAGTTCAGCTCCAATGCAATGTAGTTACCTAAAAGGAAACGTGCTGATTTAGCTGCACAAGCAAGTTGGCTGAGAAAGTAATTACTGAGGTTCAAAAATAAAGTCAGATTTATTCCATTAGTTCCCTCTGATGTGGTAACACCAGCATGGAAGGAGAGAGGCATTTGCAAGCTCAGGGCAAGCAAGCTTTACAACAAGGCAGGAAAATAAGCGGCCACAAACAGAGCTGCGTCACAAAACCATTCGAAGGGTAATTTTTTGTTCACTCCCATGTTTCAAAAAAAAAAAAAAAACAAAACCAAACCCAAAACCAAAAACCAAGTATGACTAGCAGTGCAAGTCAGTGCAATAAACTCCTGCAGATTTACTTGAGGCACACTGAATTTGCTTCCCATGAAAAAAACCCTTTGTATTCTATCTCAGCTTATACATTTGACCACTATCACCTCTTCTGAGAATCCAGTTGGTGAAGAGTTTATAAATATCTGAGGGCTGGGGGTCAAGAGGGAGGGGACTGGCTCTGCTCAGTTGTGCCCTGGGATAAGACAAGGGGTAATGGATGTACACTACAGCACAGGAGGTTCCACCTCAGCATGAGGAAGAACTTCACTGTGGGGGTCATGGAGCACTGGAACAGGCTGCCCAGAGAGGTTGTGGAGTCTCCTTCTCTGGAGACTTTCAAGCCCTGTCTGGATGTGCTCCTGTGTGACCTGTGCTAGATTCTATGGTCCTGCTCTGGCAGGGGGGGTGGACTTGAAGATCTCCAGAGGTCCCTTCCAACCCCTAACATCCTGTGAAGAGTTACCAAACTTCTCTTTCAGGCAGTCAGTCAAGAAGCTGGAATCATAACACCTCAACATAGAATCATGGAATTGTCAGGGTTGGAAGGGACCTCAGTTCCAACCCCCCTGCATTGGGCAGGGACACCTCACACTACATCAGGTTGCTCAGTGCCACATCCAGACTGGCCTTAACCTCCAGGGATGAGGCTTCTACCATTTTCCTGAGCAACCTGTTCCATTGTCTCACCACCCTTGTGGTGAATAACTTCTTTCTAACATCCAATCAGAATCTACCCATTTCTACTTTTTTTGCATTCCCCCTAGTCCTATCACTACCTGACACCCTCACATGCAGGGAGTACTTCACACGTAGCAACGCATTAACAGTTCAGCAGCTTGCAGGAAGCAAAGATAGTTTCAGTCCAAGAGCTTGCACACTTAAAAAGATGACAAATTCATCTGTCATGAGAATGGTTCTTAAAAGACCTACTACAGTTTTTAGGCAGCTTGAAAGCAGTTCAGTAAAGACTGCTTTAGAGAAGAGATATTGGGGCAGTAGGGGACTTGGAAACAAAGCAACACAGATGTACTGAGGAGTAGCTAAAAAGAAGTAAAAGGTAAATTAAGGTTAGCATCATCCTTTCAACTTTTTCCATTCAGAAGGATGTAGAGAGACTCTGCATGCTTCCAAACAAGAATCAGTAGAGTGTGTAATGGTTTTCTAGCTGGGGTTACAGCTTTGATTGAGGTATCCCCAAATCAGAGGCCTGAGAGGGCACTGCAGAGACCTTGTTGCGGCCTTCCAGCTACAAGAAAGCGGGGGAGGGACTTTTTAAGGTGTCAGGGTAGTGATAGAACTAGGGGGAATGGAGCAAAACTAGCAGTGGGGAGATTTAGATTGGATGTTAGGAAGTTTTTCACCATGAGGGTGGTGAGTCACTGGAATAGGTTGCCCAGGGAGGTGGTGGAAGCCTCATCCCCAGAGATTTTTAAGGCCAGTCTGGATGTGGTCCCTGAGCAACCTGCTGTAGTGTGAGGTGTCCCTGCCCACGGCAGGGGAGCTGGAACTGGATGACCCTTGAGGTCCCTTCCAACCCTGACAATTCTATGATCCTCCCAAGCTTCATTACCAAATGTTCCAACCTTTGTTTGCATGAACAGGCACTTACCCTAGCAGCTCTAGAAATCGAGTTGGGAGAATTCAAGCCAACAAGCTGGCCAAGGATACGTTTTACTTCCTCTGTTGTTCCTTTTGCATTTGGAACACCTGCAATTAATTCAGAATTACGCTAAAGTTGTATACAACACTTAAGAGGTTTAATTAAAATCTGTAAGAAAGATGTTGAGATCCTCAAACGTGTCCAGAGAAGGGCAACAAGGCTGGGGAGGGGTCTGGAGCACAGCCCTAGGAGGAGCTGGGGGTGTTTAGCCTGGAGAAGAGGAGGCTCAGGGGAGACCTTTTTGCTCTCTACAGCTACCTGAAAGAAGGTTGTAGCTAGGTGGGGGTTGGTCTCTTCTCCCAAGCAACCAGTGACAGAAATAGTATGGCAGGGAAAAATTCCTCACAGAAAGAGATTGGCCATTGGAATGTGCTGCCTAGGGAGGTGGTGGAGTCACTGTCCCTGGAAGTGCTTAAGAAAAGCCTGGTTGAGGCATTTAGTGCCATGGTTGAGTTGATTAGATGGTGTTGGGTAATAGGTTGAGATTTGATGATCTCAAAGGCCTTTTCCAACCTGGTTAATTTTGTGATTCTATGAAAACACTGAAGTCTTCTCTGAAACACATATAGGCACCAAACAGAATAGACTGTTACACCAGCAAGCAGAAAGTACATAAAGGAGTAAAGCACTTCGTTTAATGAAATAGAAGTATAAAGTCTAATTAATTAAAAAAATGTATTTTTAAATAAAAATGTACCTGTTTGGCAATGAGTTTGAATTTGAACATAGGGATGCACCAGCAACTCCGAAACAGATATTCTTTGTTTAGGATTTCTTATTAAACAGTGCTGCAAATGAAAACAAGGAGAATGCTTTGCCCATGAATTATGAATTTTCCTAAGAATTAACAGTGAGGAGATTGTAGAAACACGTCAGAACTTCTTTACTGCCAACCTACGTAAAGACTCTAATCACAATAAAATAACAGATTAAGCTAATTGCTTTCATTATCTTTAGAGTAAAGTTTGGCATCCTGGTTGACTCAAGGAATAGTGTCAGAAGAGGTGAAGACTAGAACCTACAATATCCTTTTATTCTGCATGACAATGACACTGAGATTTGAAAGTTAAGAGGATAAATGCTTCCAGACTTCAGTTTCTTAGCTACTGAGCAGCACAACTAGAGTTTGAGTAACTAGTTGAGCACAGGCCAAGTTTCAATAGCAGGAAAGGGAGAGGGATGGCAAATAGAAAAGCTACTATTGATTACTTCAGGTTGTCCATCCAAAAGGAGCTTAAGGCAGACATAAACCAGTGACTTAATGAGCTGAAAAGACACTTTTACTATGGCAACTATATGAAGTAGGCTCTAGCTTAATTAAATCTTCTTTTAGCCAATTACTGTAAGTAGCAGGAAGCATTTTTGTCCAAAACTTCTCAAGCACAACTCAATCAGTTTTAAGAAAATATGCTTTAAAGAAACTAATTTGAATTCAAGTAATGGCAATTTATCTTTGGCAGTTACCTTTAGCACATCTTGAAGATCTTTCTCAGCAATATCTGGAAATTCTATTTCATAGCTAGGATCAACGATAGCATGCAGTTTATTAAATGGATTTGTTATATGTTGAAATGGAGTCCTTCTATATGTCATACAGTACAAAATGCATCCCAACGACCACACATCACTTTTGGGACTTATCTAAAACAAAAAACAAAACCCAAAGATGAGTTCTCACTTAAAGGAACTGCCTCACTCACTCAGTTTGTCATTTAATTGTACTGTTAAATGAAATTACAGTACACTTATTTTACACTGGTTAACAGAGCTTAGTATATTAGACATTCAACCAAGACTCTGTGCCACTATCTACTAAGACAGTGCTGTGACTTCATTCACTAATAGTCCTTAAAAAAAGATTTTTATGAATTATTTTTGAGTACCAACCTCCTTGAACAAAAGGTTAAAGGTAGGCCTCAACAAGTTGAGCAGCAATATTCTAATTTCATATCTATGAGTAAATATAAATAAAAGCATACTAAATTAATTCAGTCCAGAAACCCCTGAGACAGGAGAAGCCTCAGTGATGCCAGCCTCTTCTCAGTGATATCCAATGATTGGAAAAGGAGGAACAGAGCAAACTGGAGCAGTGGAGGTTCCATGTGAACATAAGGAAAAACTTTTTCCACTGTGAGGGTGATGGAGCACTGGAACAGGCTGCCCAGAGAGGTTGTGACATCTCCTTCTCTGGTGACATTCAAAACCCACCTGGATGCATTCCTGTGCAACCTGCTCTAGGTAACCCTGCTCAGGCAGAGGGGTTGGACTGGATGATCTTTTGAGGCCCCTTCCAACCCCTAACGTTCTGTGATTCTGTGATCACAGCTGTGTCCTCAAACCAGGATGTCAGAGTTTAGTTCCTCTGGGTTTAAAGGATTCAGATCCAGATTTCAACCACCACACCTAGGCTGGTTTCTTACAGGACTATCTACTTCTGTTGAAGCTGAGCACTTCAAAGGAAATCACATAAGGTTGGGGGGATTAGGGGAACGGAGAGAGGTGAGGAAAGAGAGCTTGACTCCAAACATTTCTCTCCCAGGAGAAGAAAAAAAAGAAAAATGAAAGATTGCTACCTTAGAGCGAGGTTTCCCATTTTCTCCATAAGAAGACATATCCTTTATTGCTTCAGGTGGCATATAATTCATTGTGCCAACCTAACCAGAAAGAAGTAAAAATATTAAGTGAAACATGCCCTTAATTTAACTCACCTGGTTAAAAATTAACATTTTCCTCTCAAAGCACTGAAAAGCACCTTGAAAATTTGCTTCACTTAAGGCTGAAGGCCATTGTTATTCCATTCAATAAAAGCTCAGTATTTACATATATAAAAACCTATTTAGGATAACATCTCAGTAGTCATTTCAGTTACTACATTAATCAACATATTCATTACTTTTCTGTAAAGCCTATATTGATTTTCCACAAGTATTTCACCTGAGAATCCTTAATGATGCTTGTAACATCTGGTTGCATTTGGTTTGCAATGCCGAAGTCAATTAGCTTTAACATTCCATCAACTATCAGAAAGTTTGCTGGTTTCAGGTCACTGTGAATAATGCCTGTAAAAGAAGAGTTTGAAGTCAATCCAAGTTAATACTACCAATTTGTTAATTGCTCACTTCCCATAACCCTTGCTCAGAGAGTTGTGGGGGTGCTGGAGCCAGTGCAGAGAAGGGCAAGGAAGATCGGGAAGGGCCTGAAGAATAAATCTGATGAGGAGTGACTGAAGGAGCTGGGGATGGTTAGTTTGGA